>NC_080046.1:30784871-30859511 GCF_012489685.1 Lotus japonicus | reverse complement strand
CCACGTGAAACCTGGGCTATTTCACGTGGAAACTTGAGTTTTCCACGTGAAACCTTGTTAATTTCACGTGGAATGTTGAGATTTCCTAGCTTTCCACGTGAAACCTTGGCTTTTCACGTGGAGTCCTGAGATTTCCAAACTTTTCACGTGAAACTTGGCCAATTTCACTTGAAATGTTGAGTTTTCCAATCTTTCAACGTGAAACCTGGGCTATTTTCACGTGGAAACTTGAGTTTTCCCACGTGAAAACCTTGGCAATTTCACGTGGAATGTCAGTTTTCCAAGCTTTCCACGTGAATCCTGGGCTATTTCACGTGGAAACTTGAGTTTTCCACGTGAAAACTATGCAATTTCACGTGGAATGTTGAGATTTCCTAGCTTTCCACGTGAAACTTGGCCAATTTCACGTGGAATGTTGAGTTTTTCCAAGCTTTCCACGTGAAACCTAGGCTATTCCCGTGGAAATTTGAATTTTCCACCTGAAACCTTGGCAATTTCACGTGGAATGTTGAGATTTCTAAGCTTTCCACGTGAAACCTGGGTTATTTCACGTGGAAACTTGAGTTTTCCACGTGAAACCTTGTCACTTTCACGTGGAATGTTGAGATTTCCGAGCTTTCCGCGTGAAACCTTTGCTTTTGACGAGAATCCTGAGATTTCCAAGCTTTTCACGTGTAACCTGGGCTATTTCACGTGGAAACTTGTGTTTGCCAAGCTTTCAACGTGGAACTTGGCCAATTTCACGTGGAATGTGAGTTTTCCAAGCTTTCCACGTGAATCCTGGACAATTTCACGTGGAAACGTGAGTTTTCCAAGTGAAACCTTGGCAATTTCACGTGGAATGTTGAGATTTCCTAGCTTTCCACGTGAAACCTTGGCTTTTCACGTGGAATCCTGAGATTTCCAAGCTTTCCACGTGAAACTGGCCAATTTCAATTGAAATGTTGAGCTTTCCAATCTTTCCACGTGAAACCTGGGCTATTTCACGTGGAAACTTGAGTTTTCCACGTGAAGACTTGACAATTTCACGTGGAATGTTCAGTTTTCCAAGCTTTCCAAGTGAATCCTGGGCTATTTCATGTGGAAACTTGAGTTTTCCAAGCTTTTCACTTGAAACTTGTCCAATTTCACATGAAATGTTGAGTTTTCCAATCTGTCAACGTGAAACCTGGGCTATTTCACGTGAAAACTTGATTTTTTCACGTGAAACCTCGTCAATTTCACGTGGAATGTTGAGATTTCCTAGCTTTCCACGGGAAACCTCGGCTTTCCACGTGGAATCCTGAGATTTCCGAGCTTTCCACGTGAAACTTGGCCAATTTCACGTGGAATGTTGAGTTTTCCAAGTTTCCACGTGAAACCTGGGCTATTTCACGTGGAAACTTGAGTTTTCCACGTGAAACCTTGTTAATTTCACGTGGAATGTTGAGATTTCCTAGCTTTCCACGTGAAACCTTGGCTTTTCACGTGGAGTCCTGAGATTTCCAAACTTTTCACGTGAAACTTGGCCAATTTCACTTGAAATGTTGAGTTTTCCAATCTTTCAACGTGAAACCTGGGCTATTTCACGTGGAAACTTGAGTTTTCCACGTGAAACCTTGGCAATTTCACGTGGAATGTTCAGTTTTCCAAGCTTTCCACGTGAATCCTGGGCTATTTCACGTGGAAACTTGAGTTTTCCACGTGAAACCTATGCAATTTCACGTGGAATGTTGAGATTTCCTAGCTTTCCACGTGAAACTTGGCCAATTTCTCGTGGAATGTAGAGTTTTCCAAGCTTTCCACGTGAAACCTAGGCTATTTCCCGTGGAAATTTGAATTTTCCACCTGAAACCTTGGCAATTTCACGTGGAATGTTAAGATTTCTAAGCTTTCCACGTGAAACCTGGGTTATTTCACCTGGAAACTTGAGTTTTCCACGTGAAACCTTGTTACTTTCACGTGGAATGTTGAGATTTCCGAGCTTTCCGCGTGAAACCTTGGCTTTTGACGAGGAATCCTGAGATTTCCAAGCTTTTCACGTGTAACCTTGGCTATTTCACGTGGAAACTTGTGTTTGCCAAGCTTTCAACGTGGAACTTGGCCAATTTCACGTGGAATGTTGAGTTTTCCAAGCTTTCCACGTGAATCCTGGGCAATTTCACGTGGAAACGTGAGTTTTCCAAGTGAAACCTTGGCAATTTCACGTGGAATGTTGAGATTTCCTAGCTTTCCACGTGAAACCTTGGCTTTTCACGGGGAATCCTGAGATTTCCAAGCTTTCCACGTGAAACTTGGCCAATTTCAATTGAAATGTTGAGCTTTCCAATCTTTCCACTCGAAACCTGGGCTATTTCACGTGGAAACTTGAGTTTTCCACGTGAAGACTTGACAATTTCACGTGGAATGTTCAGTTTTCCAAGCTTTCCAAGTGAATCCTGGGCTATTTCATGTGGAAACTTGAGTTTTCCAAGCTTTTCACTTGAAACTTGTCCAATTTCACATGAAATGTTGAGTTTTCCAATCTGTCAACGTGAAACCTAGGCTATTTCACGTGAAAACTTGATTTTTCCACGTGAAACCTCGTCAATTTCACGTGGAATGTTGAGATTTCCTAGCTTTCCACGGGAAACCTCGGCTTTCCACGTGGAATCCTGAGATCTCCGAGCTTTCCACGTGAAACTTGGCCAATTTCACGTGGAATGTTGAGTTTTCCAAGTTTTCCACGTGAAACCTGGGCTATTTCACGTGGAAACTTGAGTTTTTCCACGTGAAACCTTGTTAATTTCACGTGGAATGTTGAGATTTCCTTGCTTTCCACGTGAAACCTTGGCTTTTCACGTGGAGTCCTGAGATTTCCAAACTTTTCACGTGAAACTTGGCCAATTTCACTTGAAATGTTGAGTTTTCCAATCTTTCAACGTGAAACCTGGGCTATTTCACATGGAAACTTGAGTTTTCCACGTGAAACCTTGGCAATTTCACGTGGAATGTTCAGTTTTCCAAGCTTTCCACGTGAATCCTGGGCTATTTCACGTGGAAACTTGAGTTTTCCACGTGAAACCTATGCAATTTCACGTGGAATGTTGAGATTTCCTAGCTTTCCACGTGAAACTTGGCCAATTTCACGTGGAATGTAGAGTTTTCCAAGCTTTCCACGTGAAACCTAGGCTATTTCCCGTGGAAATTTGAATTTTCCACCTGAAACCTTGGCAATTTCACGTGGAATGTTGAGATTTCTAAGCTTTCCACGTGAAACCTGGGTTATTTCACGTGGAAACTTGTGTTTTCCACGTGAAACCTTGTCACTTTCACGTGGAATGTTGAGATTTCCGAGCTTTCCGCGTGAAACCTTGGCTTTTGACGAGGAATCCTGAGATTTCCAAGCTTTTCACGTGTAACCTGGGCTATTTCACGTGGAAACTTGTGTTTGCCAAGCTTTCAACGTGGAACTTGGCCAATTTCACGTGGAATGTTGAGTTTTCCAAGCTTTCCACGTGAATCCTGGGCAATTTCACGTGGAAACGTGAGTTTTCCAAGTGAAACCTTGGCAATTTCACGTGGAATGTTGAGATTTCCTAGATTTCCACGTGAAACCTTGGCTTTTCACGTGGAGTCCTGAGATTTCCAAACTTTTCACGTGAAACTTGGCCAATTTCACTTGGAATGTTGAGATTTCCTAGCTTTCCACGTGAAACCTTGGCTTTTCACGTGGAATCCTGAGATTTCCAAGCTTTCCACGTGAAAGTTGGCCAATTTCAATTCAAATGTTGAGCTTTCCAATCTTTCCACGTGAAACCTGGGCTATTTCACGTGGAAACTTGAGTTTTCTACGTGAAGACTTGGCAATTTCACGTGGAATGTTCAGTTTTCCAAGCTTTCCAAGTGAATCCTGGGCTATTTCATGTGGAAACTTGAGTTTTCCAAGCTTTTTACTTGAAACTTGTCCAATTTCACATGAAATGTTGAGTTTTCCAATCTGTCAACGTGAAACCTGGGCTATTTCACGTGGAAACTTGATTTTTCCACGTGAAACCTCGTCAATTTCACGTGGAATATTGAGATTTCCTAGCTTTCCACGTGAAACCTCGGCTTTCCACGTGGAATCCTGAGATTTCCGAGCTTTCCACGTGAAACTTGGCCAATTTCACGTGGAATGTTGAGTTTTCCAAGCTTTCCACGTGAAACCTGGGCTATTTCACGTGGAAACGTGAGTTTTCCACGTGAAACCTTGGCAATTTCACGTGGAATGTTGAGATTTCCTAGATTTCCACGTGAAACCTTGGCTTTTCACGTGGAGTCCTGAGATTTCCAAACTTTTCACGTGAAATTTGGCCAATTTCACTTGAAATGTTGAGTTTTCCAATCTTTCAACGTGAAACCTGGGCTATTTCACGTGGAAACTTGAGTTTTCCACGTGAAACCTTGGCAATTTCACGTGGAATGTTCAGTTTTCCAAGCTTTCCACGTGAATCCTGGGCTATTTCACGTGGAAACTTGAGTTTTCCACGTGAAACCTATGCAATTTCTCGTGGAATGTTGAGATTTCCTAGCTTTCCACGTGAAACTTGGCCAATTTCACGTGGAATGTAGAGTTTTCCAAGCTTTCCACGTGAGACCTAGGCTATTTCCCGTGGAAATTTGAATTTTCCACCTGAAACCTTGGCCATTTCA
The DNA here is from genome assembly GCF_012489685.1 of Lotus japonicus. Taxonomy (NCBI): domain Eukaryota; kingdom Viridiplantae; phylum Streptophyta; class Magnoliopsida; order Fabales; family Fabaceae; genus Lotus; species Lotus japonicus. The sequence goes on along the minus strand of NC_080046.1, from coordinate 30,854,858 downwards.
CGTGGAATGTTGAGATTTCTAAGCTTTCCACGTGAAACCTGGGTTATTTCACGTGGAAACTTGAGTTTTCCACGTGAAACCTTGTCACTTTCACGTGGAATGTTGAGATTTCCGAGCTTTCCGCGTGAAACCTTGGCTTTTGACGAGGAATCCTGAGATTTCCAAGCTTTTCACGTGTAACCTGGGCTATTTCACGTGGAAACTTGTGTTTGCCAAGCTTTCAACGTGGAACTTGGCCAATTTCACGTGGAATGTTGAGTTTTCCAAGCTTTCCACGTGAATCCTGGGCAATTTCACGTGGAAACGTGAGTTTTCCAAGTGAAACCTTGCAATTTCACGTGGAATGTTGAGATTTCCTAGCTTTCCACGTAAAACCTTGACTTTTCACGTGGAATCCTGAGATTTCCAAGCTTTCCACGTGAAACTTGGCCAATTTCAATTGAAATGTTGAGCTTTCCAATCTTTCCACGTGAAACCTGGGCTATTTCACGTGGAAACTTGAGTTTTCCACGTGAAGACTTGGCAATTTCACGTGGAATGTACAGTTTTCCAAGCTTTCCAAGTGAATCCTGGGCTATTTCATGTGGACACTTGAGTTTTCCAAGCTTTTCACTTGAAACTTGTCCAATTTCACTTGAAATGTTGAGTTTTCCAATCTTTCAACGTGAAACCTGGGCTATTTCACGTGGAAACTTGATTTTTCCACATGAAACCTCGTCAATTTCACGTGGAATGTTGAGATTTCCTAGCTTTCCACGTGAAACCTCGGCTTTCCACGTGGAATCCTGAGATTTCCGAGCTTTCCACGTGAAACTTGGCCAATTTCACGTGGAATGTTGAGTTTTCCAAGCTTTCCACGTGAAACCTGGGCTATTTCACGTGGAAACGTGAGTTTTCCACGTGAAACCTTGGCAATTTCACGTGGAATGTTGAGATTTCCTAGATTTCCACGTGAAACCTTGGCTTTTCACGTGGAGTCCTGAGATTTCCAAACTTTTCACGTGAAACTTGGCCAATTTCACTTGAAATGTTGAGTTTTCCAATCTTTCAACGTGAAACCTGGGCTATTTCACGTGGAAACTTGAGTTTTCCACGTGAAACCTTGGCAATTTCACGTGGAATGTTCAGTTTTCCAAGCTTTCCACGTGAATCCTGGGCTATTTCACGTGGAATGTTGAGATTTCCTAGCTTTCCACGTGAAACTTGGCCAATTTCACGTGGAATGTAGAGTTTTCCAAGCTTTCCACGTGAAACCTAGGCTATTTCCCGTGGAAATTTGAATTTTCCACCTGAAACCTTGGCCATTTCACGTGGAATGTTGAGATTTCTAAGCTTTCCACGTGAAACCTGGGTTATTTCACGTGGAAACTTGAGTTTTCCACGTGAAACCTTGTCACTTTCACGTGGAATGTTGAGATTTCCGAGCTTTCCGCGTGAAACCTTGGCTTTTGACGAGGAATCCTGAGATTTCCAAGCTTTTCACGTGTAACCTGGGCTATTTCACGTGGAAACTTGTGTTTGCCAAGCTTTCAACGTGGAACTTGGCCAATTTCACGTGGAATGTTGAGTTTTCCAAGCTTTCCACGTGAATCCTGGGCAATTTCACGTGGAAACGTGAGTTTTCCAAGTGAAACCTTGGCAATTTCACGTGGAATGTTGAGATTTCCTAGCTTTCCACGTGAAACATCGGCTTTCCACGTGGAATCCTGAGATTTCCGAGCTTTCCACGTGAAACTTGGCCAATTTCACGTGGAATGTTGAGTTTTCCAAGGTTTCCACGTGAAACCTGGGCTATTTCACGTGGAAACTTGATTTTTCCACATGAAACCTCGTCAATTTCACGTGGAATGTTGAGATTTCCTAGATTTCCACGTGAAACCTCGGCTTTCCACGTGGAATCCTGAGATTTCCGAGCTTTCCACGTGAAACTTGGCCAATTTCACGTGGAATGTTGAGTTTTCCAAGTTTTCCACGTGAAACCTGGGCTATTTCACGTGGAAACTTGAGTTTTCCACGTGAAACCTTGTTAATTTCACGTGGAATGTTGAGATTTCCTAGCTTTCCACGTGAAACCTTGGCTTTTCCCGTGGAGTCCTGAGATTTCCAAACTTTTCACGTGAAACTTGGCCAATTTCACTTGAAATGTTGAGTTTTCCAATCTTTCAACGTGAAACCTGGGCTATTTCACGTGGAAACTTGAGTTTTCCACGTGAAACCTTGGCAATTTCACGTGGAATGTTCAGTTTTCCAAGCTTTCCACGTGAATCCTGGGCTATTTCACGTGGAAACTTGAGTTTTCCACGTGAAACCTATGCAATTTCACGTGGAATGTTGAGATTTCCTAGCTTTCCACGTGAAACTTGGCCAATTTCACGTGGAATGTAGAGTTTTCCAAGCTTTCCACGTGAAACCTAGGCTATTTCCCGTGGAAATTTGAATTTTCCACCTGAAACCTTGGCCATTTCACGTGGAATGTTGAGATTTCTAAGCTTTCCACGTGAAACCTGGGTTATTTCACGTGGAAACTTGAGTTTTCCACGTGAAACCTTGTTACTTTCACGTGGAATGTTGAGATTTCCGAGCTTTCCGCGTGAAACCTTGGCTTTTGACGAGGAATCCTGAGATTTCCAAGCTTTTCACGTGTAACCTGGGCTATTTCACGTGGAAACTTGTGTTTGCCAAGCTTTCAACGTGGAACTTGGCCAATTTCACGTGGAATGTTGAGTTTTCCAAGCTTTCCACGTGAATCCTGGGCAATTTCACGTGGAAACGTGAGTTTTCCAAGTGAAACCTTGGCAATTTCACGTGGAATGTTGAGATTTCCTAGCTTTCCACGTGAAAACTTGGCTTTTCACGGGGAATCCTGAGATTTCCAAGCTTTCCACGTGAAACTTGGCCAATTTCAATTGAAATGTTGAGCTTTCCAATCTTTCCACGTGAAACCTGGGCTATTTCACGTGGAAACTTGAGTTTTCCACGTGAAGACTTGACAATTTCACGTGGAATGTTCAGTTTTCCAAGCTTTCCAAGTGAATCCTGGGCTATTTCATGTGGAAACTTGAGTTTTCCAAGCTTTTCACTTGAAACTTGTCCAATTTCACTTGAAATGTTGAGTTTTCCAATCTTTCAACGTGAAACCTGGGCTATTTCACGTGGAAACTTGATTTTTCCACATGAAACCTCGTCAATTTCACGTGGAATGTTGAGATTTCCTAGCTTTCCACGTGAAACCTCGGCTTTCCACGTGGAATCCTGAGATTTCCGAGCTTTCCACGTGAAACTTGGCCAATTTCACGTGGAATGTTGAGTTTTCCAAGCATTCCACGTGAAACCTGGGCTATTTCACGTGGAAACGTGAGTTTTCCACGTGAAACCTTGGCAATTTCACGTGGAATGTTGAGATTTCCTAGATTTCCACGTGAAACCTTGGCTTTTCACGTGGAGTCCTGAGATTTCCAAACTTTTCACGTGAAACTTGGCCAATTTCACTTGAAATGTTGAGTTTTCCAATCTTTCAACGTGAAACCTGGGCTATTTCACGTGGAAACTTGAGTTTTCCACGTGAAACCTTGGCAATTTCACGTGGAATGTTCAGTTTTCCAAGCTTTCCACGTGAATCCTGGGCTATTTCACGTGGAAACTTGAGTTTTCCACGTGAAACCTATGCAATTTCACGTGGAATGTTGAGATTTCCTAGCTTTCCACGTGAAACTTGACCAATTTCACGTGGAATGTAGAGTTTTCCAAGCTTTCCACGTGAAACCTAGGCTATTTCCCGTGGAAATTTGAATTTTCCACCTGAAACCTTGGCCATTTCACGTGGAATGTTGAGATTTCTAAGCTTTCCACGTGAAACCTGGGTTATTTCACGTGGAAACTTGAGTTTTCCACGTGAAACCTTGTCACTTTCACGTGGAATGTTGAGATTTCCGAGCTTTCCGCGTGAAACCTTGGCTTTTGACGAGGAATCCTGAGATTTCCAAGCTTTTCACGTGTAACCTGGGCTATTTCACGTGGAAACTTGTGTTTGCCAAGCTTTCAACGTGGAACTTGGCCAATTTCACGTGGAATGTTGAGTTTTCCAAGCTTTCCACGTGAATCCTGGGCAATTTCACGTGGAAACGTGAGTTTTCCAAGTGAAACCTTGGCAATTTCACGTGGAATGTTGAGATTTCCTAGCTTTCCACGTGAAACATCGGCTTTGCACGTGGAATCCTGAGATTTCCGAGCTTTCCACGTGAAACTTGGCCAATTTCACGTGGAATGTTGAGTTTTCCAAGGTTTCCACGTGAAACCTGGGCTATTTCACGTGGAAACTTGATTTTTCCACATGAAACCTCGTCAATTTCACGTGGAATGTTGAGATTTCCTAGATTTCCACGTGAAACCTCGGCTTTCCACGTGGAATCCTGAGATTTCCGAGCTTTCCACGTGAAACTTGGCAAATTTCACGTGGAATGTTGAGTTTTCCAAGTTTTCCACGTGAAACCTGGGCTATTTCACGTGGAAACTTGAGTTTTCCACGTGAAACCTTGTTAATTTCACGTGGAATGTTGAGATTTCCTAGCTTTCCACGTGAAACCTTGGCTTTTCACGTGGAGTCCTGAGATTTCCAAACTTTTCACGTGAAACTTGGCCAATTTCACTTGAAATGTTGAGTTGTCCAATCTTTCAACGTGAAACCTGGGCTATTTCACGTGGAAACTTGAGTTTTCCACGTGAAACCTTGGCAATTTCACGTGGAATGTTCAGTTTTCCAAGCTTTCCACGTGAATCCTGGGCTATTTCACGTGGAAACTTGAGTTTTCCACGTGAAACCTATGCAATTTCACGTGGAATGTTGAGATTTCCTAGCTTTCCACGTGAAACTTGGCCAATTTCACGTGGAATGTAGAGTTTTCCAAGCTTTCCACGTGAAACCTAGGCTATTTCCCGTGGAAATTTGAATTTTCCACCTGAAACCTTGGCAATTTCACGTGGAATGTTGAGTTTTCCAAGTTTTCCACGTGAAACCTGGGCTATTTCACGTGGAAACTTGAGTTTTCCACGTGAAACCTTGTTAATTTCACGTGGAATGTTGAGATTTCCTAGCTTTCCACGTGAAACCTTGGCTTTTCACGTGGAGTCCTGAGATTTCCAAACTTTTCACGTGAAACTTGGCCAATTTCACTTGAAATGTTGAGTTTTCCAATCTTTCAACGTGAAACCTGGGCTATTTCACGTGGAAACTTGAGTTTTCCACGTGAAACCTTGGCAATTTCACGTGGAATGTTCAGTTTTCCAAGCTTTCCACGTGAATCCTGGGCTATTTCACGTGGAAACTTGAGTTTTCCACGTGAAACCTATGCAATTTCACGTGGAATGTTGAGATTTCCTAGCTTTCCACGTGAAACTTGGCCAATTTCACGTGGAATGTAGAGTTTTCCAAGCTTTCCACGTGAAACCTAGGCTATTTCCCGTGGAAATTTGAATTTTCCACCTGAAACCTTGGCCATTTCACGTGGAATGTTGAGATTTCTAAGCTTTCCACGTGAAACCTGGGTTATTTCACGTGGAAACTTGACTTTTCCACGTGAAACCTTGTCACTTTCACGTGGAATGTTGAGATTTCCGAGCTTTCCGCGTGAAACCTTGGCTTTTGACGAGGAATCCTGAGATTTCCAAGCTTTTCACGTGTAACCTGGGCTATTTCACGTGGAAACTTGGGTTTGCCAAGCTTTCAACGTGGAACTTGGCCAATTTCACGTGGAATGTTGAGTTTTCCAAGCTTTCCACGTGAATCCTGGGCAATTTCACGTGGAAACGTGAGTTTTCCAAGTGAAACCTTGGCAATTTCACGTGGAATGTTGAGATTTCCTAGCTTTCCACGTGAAACCTTGGCTTTTCACGGGGAATCCTGAGATTTCCAAGCTTTCCACGTGATAGTTGGCCAATTTCAATTGAAATGTTGAGCTTTCCAATCTTTCCACGTGAAACCTGGGCTATTTCACGTGGAAACTTGAGTTTTCTACGTGAAGACTTGGCAATTTCACGTGGAATGTTCAGTTTTCCAAGCTTTCCAAGTGAATCCTGGGCTATTTCATGTGGAAACTTGAGTTTTCCAAGCTTTTCACTTGAAACTTGTCCAATTTCACATGAAATGTTGAGTTTTCCAATCTGTCAACGTGAAACCTGGGCTATTTCACGTGGAAACTTGATTTTTCCACGTGAAACCTCGTCAATTTCACGTGGAATGTTGAGATTTCCTAGCTTTCCACGTGAAACCTCGGCTTTCCACGTGGAATCCTGAGATTTCCGAGCTTTCCACGTGGAATGTTGAGTTTTCCAAGTTTTCCACGTGAAACCTGGGCTATTTCACGTGGAAACTTGAGTTTTCCACGTGAAACCTTGTTAATTTCACGTGGAATGTTGAGATTTCCTAGCTTTCCACGTGAAACCTTGGCTTTTCACGTGGAGTCCTGAGATTTCCAAACTTTTCACGTGAAACTTGGCCAATTTCACTTGAAATGTTGAGTTTTCCAATCTTTCAACGTGAAACCTAGGCTATTTCACGTGGAAACTTGAGTTTTCCACGTGAAACCTTGGCAATTTCACGTGGAATGTTCAGTTTTCCAAGCTTTCCACGTGAATCCTGGGCTATTTCACGTGGAAACTTGAGTTTTCCACGTGAAACCTATGCAATTTCACGTGGAATGTTGAGATTTCCTAGCTTTCCACGTGAAACTTGACCAATTTCACGTGGAATGTTGAGTTTTCCAAGCTTTCCACGTGAAACCTAGGCTATTTCCCGTGGAAATTTGAATTTTCCACCTGAAACCTTGGCAATTTCACGTGGAATGTTGAGATTTCTAAGCTTTCCACGTGAAACCTGGGTTATTTCACGTGGAAACTTGAGTTTTCCACGTGAAACCTTGTCACTTTCACGTGGAATGTTGAGATTTCCGAGCTTTCCGCGTGAAACCTTGGCTTTTGACGAGGAATCCTGAGATTTCCAAGCTTTTCACGTGTAACCTGGGCTATTTCACGTGGAAACTTGTGTTTGCCAAGCTTTCAACGTGGAACTTGGCCAATTTCACGTGGAATGTTGAGTTTTCCAAGCTTTCCACGTGAATCCTGGGCAATTTCACGTGGAAACGTGAGTTTTCCAAGTGAAACCTTGCAATTTCACGTGGAATGTTGAGATTTCCTAGCTTTCCACGTGAAACCTTGGCTTTTCACGTGGAATCCTGAGATTTCCAAGCTTTCCACGTGAAACTTGGCCAATTTCAATTGAAATGTTGAGCTTTCCAATCTTTCCACGTGAAACCTGGGCTATTTCACGTGGAAACTTGAGTTTTCCACGTGAAGACTTGGCAATTTCACGTGGAATGTATAGTTTTCCAAGCTTTCCAAGTGAATCCTGGGCTATTTCATGTGGAAACTTGAGTTTTCCAAGCTTTTCACTTGAAACTTGTCCAATTTCACTTGAAATGTTGAGTTTTCCAATCTTTCAACGTGAAACCTGGGCTATTTCACGTGGAAACTTGATTTTTCCACATGAAACCTCGTCAATTTCACGTGGAATGTTGAGATTTCCTAGCTTTCCACGTGAAACCTCGGCTTTCCACGTGGAATCCTGAGATTTCCGAGCTTTCCACGTGAAACTTGGCCAATTTCACGTGGAATGTTGAGTTTTCCAAGCTTTCCACGTGAAACCTGGGCTATTTCACGTGGAAACGTGAGTTTTCCACGTGAAACCTTGGCAATTTCACGTGGAATGTTGAGATTTCCTAGATTTCCACGTGAAACCTTGGCTTTTCGCGTGGAATCCTGAGATTTCCAAGCTTTTCACATGAAACTTGGCCAATTCCACTTGAAATGTTGAGTTTTCCAATCTTTCCACGTGAAACCTGGGTTATTTCACGTGGAAAACTTGATTTTTCCACGTGAAACCTCGTCAATTTCACGTGGAATGTTGAGATTTCCTAGCTTTCCACGTGAAACCTCGGCTTTCCACGTGGAATCCTGAGATTTCCAAGCTTTCCACGTGAAACTTGGCCAATTTCACGTGGAATGTTGAGTTTTCCAAGCTTTCCACGTGAAACCTGGGCTATTTCACGTGGAAACGTGAGTTTTCCTCGTGAAACCTTGGCAATTTCACGTGGAATGTTGAGATTTCCTAGATTTCCACGTGAAACCTTGGCTTTTCACGTGGAATCCTGAGATTTCCAAGCTTTTCACGTGAAACTTGGCAAATTTCACTTGAAATGTTGAGTTTTCCAATATTTCCACGTGAAACCTGGGCTATTTCACGTGGAAACTTGAGTTTTCCACGTGAAACCTTGGCAATTTCACGTGGAATGTTCAGTTTTCCAAGCTTTCCAAGTGAATCCTGGGCTATTTCAGATGGAAACTTGAGTTTTGCACGTGAAACCTAGGTCATTTCACGTGGAATGTTGAGATTTCCTAGCTTTCCACGAGAAACCATGGCTTTCCACGTGGAATCCTGAGATTTCCAAGCTTTCCACGTGAAAGTTGGTCAATTTGACGTGGAGTGTTGAGTTTTCCAAGCTTTCCACGTGAAACGTTGACTATTTCACGTGGAAACTTGAGTTTTCCACGTGAAACCTTGTCACTTTGACGTGGAATGTTGAGATTTCCGAGCTTTCCACGTGAAACCTTGGCTTTTCACGTGGAATCCTGACATTTCCAAGCTTTCCACGTGAAACTTGGCCAATTTCACGTGGAATGTTGAGTTTTCCAAGCTTTCCACGTGAAACCTGGGCTATTTCACGTGGAAACTTGAGTTTTCCACGTGAAACCTTGTCCATTTCACGTGGAATGTTGAGATATCCCAGCTTTCCACCTGAAACCTTGGCTTTTCACATGGAATCCTGAGATTTCCAAGCTTTCCACGTGAAACTTGGCCAATTTCACGTGGAATGTTGATTTTTCCAAGCTTTCCACGTGAAACCTAGGCTATTTCCCGTGGAAATTTGAGTTTTCCACGTGAAACCTTGGCAATTTCACGTGGAATGTTGAGATTTCTAAGCTTTCCACGTGAAACCTGGGCTATTTCACGTGGAAACTTGAGTTTTCCACGTGAAACCTTGTCACTTTCACGTGGAATGTTGAGATTTCCGAGCTTTCCACGTGAAACCTTAGCTTTTCACGTGGAATCCTGACATTTCCAAGCTTTCCACGTGAAACTTGGCCAATTTCACGTGGAATGTTGAGTTTTTCAAGCTTTCCACGTGAAACCTGGGCTATTTCACGTGGAAACTTGAGTTTTCCACGTGAAACCTTGTCAATTTCACGTGGAATGTTGAGATATCCTAGCTTTCCACCTGAAACCTTGGCTTTTCACATGGAATCCTGAGATTTCCAAGCTTTCCATGTGAAACTTGGCCAATTTCACGTGGAATGTTGATTTTTCCAAGCTTTCCACGTGAAACCTAGGCTATTTCCCGTGGAAATTTGAGTTTTCCACGTGAAACCTTGTCACTTTCACGTGGAATGTTGAGATTTCCGAGCTTTCCACGTGAAACCTTGGCTTTTCACGTGGAATCCTGAGATTTCCAAGCTTTTCACGTGTAACCTGGACTATTTCACGTGGAAACTTGAGTTTGCCAAGCTTTCCACGTGAAACTTGGCCAATTTCACGTGGAATGTTGAGTTTAACAAGCTTTCCACGTGAAACCTTGGCAATTTCACATGGAATGTTGAGATTTCCTAGATTTCCACGTGAAACATTGGCTTTTCACGTGGAATCCTGAGATTTCCAAGCTTTTCACGTGAAACTTGGCCAATTTCACTTGAAATGTTGAGTTTTCCAATCTTTCCACGTGAAACCTGGGCTATTTCACGTGGAAACTTGAGTTTTCCACGTGAAACCTTGGCAATTTCACATGGAATGTTGAGATTTCCTAGATTTCCACGTGAAACCTTGGCTTTTCACGTGGAATCCTGAGATTTCCAAGCTTTTCACGTGAAACTTGGCCAATTTCACTTGAAATGTTGAGTTTTCCAATCTTTCCACGTGAAACCTGGGCTATTTCACATGGAAACTTGAGTTTTCCACGTGAAACCTTGGCAATTTCACGTGGAATGTTCAGTTTTCCAAGCTTTCCAAGTGAATCCTGGGCTATTTCAGGTGGAAACTTTAGTTTTCCACGTGAAACCTAGGTAATTTCACGTGGAATGTTGAGATATCCTAGCTTTCCACGAGAAACCATGGCTTTCCACGTGGAATCCTGAGATTTCCAAGCTTTCCACGTGAAAGTTGGTCAATTTGACGTGGAGTGTTGAGTTTTCCAAGCTTTCCACGTGAAACCTTGACTATTTCACGTGGAAACTTGAGTTTTCCACGTGAAACCTTGTCACTTTGACGTGGAATGTTGAGATTTCCGAGCTTTCCACGTGGAACCTTGGCTTTTCACGTGGAATCCTGACATTTCCAAGCTTTCCACGTGAAACTTGGCCAATTTCACGTGGAATGTTGAGTTTTCCAAGCTTTCCACGTGAAACCTGGGCTATTTCACGTGGAAACTTGAGTTTTCAACGTGAAACCTTGTCCATTTCACGTGGAATGTTGAGATATCCCAGCTTTCCACCTGAAACCTTGGCTTTTCACATGGAATCCTGAGATTTCCAAGCTTTCCACGTGAAACTTGGCCAATTTCACGTGGAATGTTGATTTTTCCAAGCTTTCCACGTGAAACCTAGGCTATTTCCCGTGGAAATTTGAGTTTTCCACGTGAAACCTTGGCAATTTCATGTGGAATGTTGAGATTTCTAAGCTTTCCACGTGAAACCTGGGCTATTTCACGTGGAATGTTGAGTTTTACAAGCTTTCCACGTGAAACCTGGGCCATTTCACGTGGAAACATGAGTTTTCCACGTGAAACCTTGGCAATTTCACATGGAATGTTGAGATTTCCTAGATTTCCACGTGAAACCTTGGCTTTTCATGTGGAATCCTGAGATTTCCACGTGAAACCTTGGCTTTCCACGTGGAATCCTGAGATTTCCAAGCTTTCCACGTGAAACTTGGCCAATTTCACGTGGAATGTTGAGTTTTACAAGCTTTCCACGTGAAACCTGGGCTATTTCACGTGGAAACGTGGGTTTTCCACGTGAAACCTTGGCAATTTCATATGGAATGTTGAGATTTCCTAGATTTCCTCGTGAAACCTTGGCTTTTCACGTGGAATCCTGAGATTTCCAATCTTTCCACGTGAAACCTGGGCTATTTCACGTGGAAACTTGAGTTTTCCACGTGAAACTTGGCAATTTCACGTGGAATGTTCAGTTTTCCAAGCTTTCCAAGTGAATCCTGGGCTATTTCAGGTGGAAACTTTAGTTTTCCACGTGAAACCTAGGTAATTTCACGTGGAATGTTGAGATTTCCTAGCTTTCCACGTGAAACCATGGCTTTCCACGTGGAATCCTGAGATTTCCAAGCTTTCCACGTGAAACTTGGTCAATTTCACGTGGAGTGTTGAGTTTTCCAAGCTTTACACGTGAAACCTTGGCTATTTCACGTGGAAACTTGAGTTTTCCACGTGAAACCTTGTCACTTTGACGTGGAATGTTGAGATTTCCTAGCTTTCTACGTGAAACCTTGGCTTTTCACGTGGAATCCTGAGATTTCCAAGCTTTCCACGTGAAATGTGGCCAATTTCACTTGAAATGTTGAGTTTTCCAATCTTTCCACGTGAAACCTGGGCTATTTCACGTGAAAACTTGAGTTTTCCACGTGAAACCTTGGCAATTTCACGTGGAATGTTCAGTTTTCCAAGCTTTCCAAGTGAATCCAGGGCAATTTCAGATGGAAACTTGAGTTTTCCACGTGAAACCTAGGTCATTTCACGTGGAATGTTGAGATTTCCTAGCTTTCCACGTGAAACCTTGGCTTTCCATGTGGAATCCTGAGATTTCCAAGCTTTCCACGTGAAACTTGGCCAATTTCACGTGGAATGTTGATTTTTCCAAGCTTTCCACGTGAAACCTAGGCTATTTCCCGTGGAAATTTGAGTTTTCCACGTGAAACCTTGGCAATTTCACGTGGAATGTTGAGATTTCTAAGCTTTCCACGTGAAACTTGGGCTATTTCACGTGGAAACTTGAGTTTTCCACGTGAAACCTTGTCACTTTCACGTGGAATGTTGAGATTTCCGAGCTTTCCACGTGAAACCTTGGCTTTTCACGTGGAATCCTGAGATTTCCAAGCTTTTCACGTGTAACCTGGACTATTTCAAGTGGAAACTTGAGTTTGCCAAGCTTTCCACGTGAAACTTGGCCAATTTCACGTGGAATGTTGAGTTTTCCAAGCTTTCCACGTGAAACCTGGGCTATTTCACGTGGAAACGTGAGTTTTCCACGTGAAACCTTGGCAATTTCACGTGGAATGTTGAGATTTCCTAGCTTTCCACGTGAAACCTTGGCTTTCCACGTGGAATCCTGAGATTTCCAAGTTTTCCACGTGAAACTTGGCCAATTTCACGTGGAATGTTGAGTTTTACAAGCTTTCCACGTGAAACCTGGGCTATTTCACGTGGAAACGTGGGTTTTCCACGTAAAACCTTGGCAATTTCACATGGAATGTTAGATTTCCGAGATTTCCTCGTGAAACCTTGGCTTTTCACGTGGAATCCTGAGATTTCCAATCTTTCCACGTGAAACCTGGGCTATTTCACGTGGAAACTTGAGTTTTCCACGTGAAACTTGGCAATTTCACGTGGAATGTTCAGTTTTCCAAGCTTTCCAAGTGAATCCTGGGCTATTTCAGGTGGAAACTTTAGTTTTCCACGTGAAACCTAGGTAATTTCACGTGGAATGTTGAGATTTCCTAGCTTTCCACGTGCAACCATGGCTTTCCACGTGGAATCATGAGATTTCCAAGCTTTCCACGTGAAACTTGGTCAATTTCACGTGGAGTGTTGAGTTTTCCAAGCTTTACACGTGAAACCTTGGCTATTTCACGTGGAAACTTGAGTTTTCCACGTGAAACCTTGTCACTTTGACGTGGAATGTTGAGATTTCCTAGCTTTCTACGTGAAACATTGGCTTTTCACGTGGAATCCTGAGATTTCCAAGCTTTCCACGTGAAATGTGGCCAATTTCACTTGAAATGTTGAGTTTTCCAATCTTTCCACGTGAAACCTGGGCTATTTCACGTGAAAACTTGAGTTTTCCACGTGAAACCTTGGCAATTTCACGTGGAATGTTCAGTTTTCCAAGCTTTCCAAGTGAATCCAGGGCAATTTCAGATGGAAACTTGAGTTTTCCACGTGAAACCTAGGTCATTTCACGTGGAATGTTGAGATTTCCTAGCTTTCCACGTGAAACCTTGGCTTTCCACGTGGAATCCTGAGATTACCAAGCATTCCACGTGAAACTTGGTCAATTTCACGTGGAGTGTTGAGTTTTCCAAGCTTTACACGTGAAACCTTGGCTATTTCACGTGGAAACTTGAGTTTTCCACGTGAAACCTTGTCACTTTGACGTGGAATGTTGAGATTTCCTAGCTTTCTACGTGAAACCTTGGCTTTTCACGTGGAATCCTGAGATTTCCAAGCTTTCCACGTGAAATGTGGCCAATTTCACTTGAAATGTTGAGTTTTCCAATCTTTCCACGTGAAACCTGGGCTATTTCACGTGAAAACTTGAGTTTTCCACGTGAAACCTTGGCAATTTCACGTGGAATGTTCAGTTTTCCAAGCTTTCCAAGTGAATCCAGGGCAATTTCAGATGGAAACTTGAGTTTTCCACGTGAAACCTAGGTCATTTCACGTGGAATGTTGAGATTTCCTAGCTTTCCACGTGAAACCTTGGCTTTCCACGTGGAATCCTGAGATTTCCAAGCTTTCCACGTGAAACTTGGCCAATTTCACGTGGAATGTTGATTTTTCCAAGCTTTCCACGTGAAACCTAGGCTATTTCCCGTGGAAATTTGAGTTTTCCACGTGAAACCTTGGCAATTTCACGTGGAATGTTGAGATTTCTAAGCTTTCCACGTGAAACTTGGGCTATTTCACGTGGAAACTTGAGTTTTCCACGTGAAACCTTGTCACTTTCACGTGGAATGTTGAGATTTCCGAGCTTTCCACGTGAAACCTTGGCTTTTCACGTGGAATCCTGAGATTTCCAAGCTTTTCACGTGTAACCTGGACTATTTCAAGTGGAAACTTGAGTTTGCCAAGCTTTCCACGTGCAACTTGGCCAATTTCACGTGGAATGTTGAGTTTTCCAAGCTTTCCACGTGAAACCTGGGCTATTTCACGTGGAAACGTGAGTTTTCCACGTGAAACCTTGGCAATTTCACGTGGAATGTTGAGATTTCCTAGCTTTCCACGTGAAACCTTGGCTTTCCACGTGGAATCCTGAGATTTCCAAGCTTTCCACGTGAAACTTGGCCAATTTCACGTGGAATGTTGAGTTTTACAAGCTTTCCACGTGAAACCTGGGCTATTTCACGTGGAAACGTGGGTTTTCCACGTAAAACCTTGGCAATTTCACATGGAATGTTAGATTTCCTAGATTTCCTCGTGAAACCTTGGCTTTTCACGTGGAATCCTGAGATTTCCAATCTTTCCACGTGAAACCTGGGCTATTTCACGTGGAAACTTGAGTTTTCCACGTGAAACTTGGCAATTTCACGTGGAATGTTCAGTTTTCCAAGCTTTCCAAGTGAATCCTGGGCTATTTCAGGTGGAAACTTTAGTTTTCCACGTGAAACCTAGGTAATTTCACGTGGAATGTTGAGATTTCCTAGCTTTCCACGTGAAACCATGGCTTTCCACGTGGAATCATGAGATTTCCAAGCTTTCCACGTGAAACTTGGTCAATTTCACGTGGAGTGTTGAGTTTTCCAATCTTTCCACGTGAAACCTGGGCTATTTCACGTGGAAACTTGAGTTTTCCACGTGAAACTTGGCAATTTCACGTGGAATGTTCAGTTTTCCAAGCTTTCCAAGTGAATCCTGGGCTATTTCAGGTGGAAACTTTAGTTTTCCACGTGAAACCTAGGTAATTTCACGTGGAATGTTGAGATTTCCTAGCTTTCCACGTGAAACCATGGCTTTCCACGTGGAATCATGAGATTTCCAAGCTTTCCACGTGAAACTTGGTCAATTTCACGTGGAGTGTTGAGTTTTCCAAGCTTTACACGTGAAACCTTGGCTATTTCACGTGGAAACTTGAGTTTTCCACGTGAAACCTTGTCACTTTGACGTGGAATGTTGAGATTTCCAAGCTTTCTACGTGAATTATTGGCTTTTCACGTGGAATCCTGAGATTTCCAAGCTTTCCACGTGAAATGTGGCCAATTTCACTTGAAATGTTGAGTTTTCCAATCTTTCCACGTGAAACCTGGGCTATTTCACGTGAAAACTTGAGTTTTCCAATGTTCAGTTTTCCAAGCTTTCCAAGTGAATCCAGGGCAATTTCAGATGGAAACTTGAGTTTTCCACGTGAAACCTAGGTCATTTCACGTGGAATGTTGAGATTTCCTAGCTTTCCACGTGAAACCTTGGCTTTCCACGTGGAATCCTGAGATTTCCAAGCATTCCACGTGAATGGAATGTTGATTTTTCCAAGCTTTCCACGTCAAACCTAGGCTATTTCCCGTGGAAATTTGAGTTTTCCACGTGAAACCTTGGCAATTTCACGTGGAATGTTGAGATTTCCTAGCTTTCCACGTGAAACCTTGGCTTTCCACGTGGAATCCTGAGATTTCCAAGCTTTCCACGTGAAACTTGGCCAATTTCACGTGGAATGTTGAGTTTTACAAGCTTTCCACGTGAAACCTGGGCTATTTCACGTGGAAACGTGGGTTTTCCACGTGAAACCTTGGCAATTTCACATGGAATGTTGAGATTTCCTAGATTTCCTCGTGAAACCTTGGCTTTTCACGTGGAATCCTGAGATTTCCAATCTTTCCACGTGAAACCTGGGCTATTTCACGTGGAAACTTGAGTTTTCCACGTGAAACTTGGCAATTTCACGTGGAATGTTCAGTTTCCCAAGCTTTCCAAGTGAATCCTGGGCTATTTCAGGTGGAAACTTTAGTTTTCCACGTGAAACCTAGGTAATTTCACGTGGAATGTTGAGATATCCTAGCTTTCCACGTGAAACCATGGCTTTCCACGTGGAATCCTGAGATTTCCAAGCTTTCCACGTGAAACTTGGTCAATTTCACGTGGAGTGTTGAGTTTTCCAATCTTTCCACGTGAAACTTGGCCAATTTCATGTGGAATGTTGAGTTTTCCAAGCTTTCCACGTGCAACCTAGTTTATTTCCCGTGGAAACTTGAGTTTTCCACGTGGAACCTTGTCAATTTCACGTGGAATGTTGAGATTTCATAGCTTTCCCCGTGAAACCATGGCTTTTCACGGGGAATCCTGAGATTTCCAAGCTTCCCACGTGAAACCTGGGCTATTTCACGTGGAAACTTGAGTTTTCCACGTGAAACCTTGTCATTTTCACGTGAATTGTTGAGATTTCCGAGCATTCCACGTGAAACCTTGGCTTTTCACGTGGAATCCTGAGATTTCCAAGCTTTCCACGTGAAACTTGGCCAATTTCACGTGGAATGTTGAGTTTTCCAAGTGAAACCTGGGCTATTTCACGTGGAAACTTAAGATTTCCTAGCTTTCCACGTGAAACCTTGGCTTTTCACGTGGAATCCTGAGATTTCCAACTTTTTCACGTGAAACTTGGCCAATTTCACTTGAAATGTTGAGTTTTCCAATCTTTCCAAGTGAAACCTGGGCTATTTCACGTGTAAACTTGAGTTTTCCACGTGAAACCTTGGCAATTTCACGTGGAATGTTCAGTTTTCCAAGCTTTCCAAGTGAATCCCGGGCGTTTTCATGTGGAAACTTGAGTTTTCCACAGTTTTCCTCGTGAAACCTAGGCAATTTCACGTGGAATGTTAAGATTTCCAAGCTTTCCACGTGAAACCTTGGCTTTCCACGTGGAATCCTGAGATTTCCAAGCTTTCCACATGAAACTTGGCCAATTTCACGTGGAATGTTGAGTTTTCCAAGCTTTCCCCGTGAAACCAGGGCTATTTCAAGTGGAAACGTGAGTTTTCCACGTGAAACCTTGGCAATTTCACGTGGAATGTTGAGATTTCCAAGCTTTCCACGTGAAACCTTGGCTTTTCACGTGGAATCCTGAGATTTCCAAGCTTTCCCCGTGAAACCTTGGCTTTTCACGTGGAATGTTGAGTTTTCCAAGCTTTCCACGTGAAACCTGGGCTATTTCCCGTGGAAACTTGAGTTTTCCACGTGAAACCTTGTCAATTTTACGTGGAATGTTAAGATTTCCTAGCTTTCCACAAGAAACATTGGCTTTTCACGTGGAATCCTGAGATTTCCAAGCTTTCCAAGTGAAACTTGGCCAATTTCATGTGGAATGTTGAGTTTTCCAAGCTTTCCTCGTGAAACCTGGGCTATTTCACCTTGAAACTTGAGTTTCCCACGTGAAACCTTGGCAATTCCACGTGGAATGTTGAGATTTCCTAGCTTTCCACGTGAAGCCTTGGCTTTTCATGTGGAATTCTGAGATTTCCAAGCTTTTCACGTGAAACATGGCCAATTTCACGTGGAAACTTGAGTTTTCCACGTGAAACCTTGGCAATTTCCCGTGGAATGTTGAGATTTCCTAGCTTTCCACGTGTAGCCTTGGATTTTCACGTGGAATCCTGAGATTTCCAAGATTTTCACGTGAAACTTGGCCAATTTCACGTGAAATGTTGAGATATCCTTCCTTTTCTCGTGAAACATGGCCAATTTCATGGTGAAACTTGAGTTTTCCATGTGAAACCTTGGCAATTTCATGTGGAATGTTGAGATTTTCTAGCTTTCTACGTGAAACCTTGAATTTACACGTGGAATCCTAAGATTTCCAAGCTTTCCACGTGAAACCTCGGCTACTTCACGTGGAATGTTGTGATTTCCTAGCTTTCCTCTTGAAACCTTGGCTTTTCAGGTGGAATCCTGAGATTTCCAAGCTTTCCACGTGAAACCTGGTCAATTTCACGTGGAATGTTGAGATTTCCTTCCTTTTCACGTGAAACTTGGCCAATTTCACGTGGAAACTTGAGTTTTGCACGTGAAACCTTGGCAATTTCACGTGGAATGTTGAGATTTCCTAGCTTTCCACGTGAAACATTGGCATTTCACGTGGAATCCTGAGATTTCGAAGCTTTCCACGTGAAACTTGGCCAATTTCACGTGGAATGTTGAGTTTTCCAAGCTTTCCACCTTAAACCTGGGCTATTCTCGTGAAAACTTGAGTTTTCCACGCGATACGTTGGCAATTTAACGTGGAATGTTGAGATTTTCTAGCTTTCCACGTGAAACCTTAGCTTTTCACGTGGATTCCTCAGATTTCCAAGCTTTCGACGTGAAACTTGGCCAATTTCACGTGGAATGTTGAGATTTCCTTTCTTTTCACGTGAAACATGGCCAATTTCACGTGGAAACTTGAGTTTTCCACGTGAAACCGTGGCAATTTCCCGTGGAATGTTGAGATTTCCTAGCTTTCCACGTGTAGCCTTGGATTTTCACGTGGAATCCTGAGATTTCCAAGCTTTTCACGTGAAACTTGGCCAATTTCACGTGGAATGTTGAGATATCCTTCCTTTTCTCGTGAAACATGGCCAATTTCATGGTGAAACTTGAGTTTTCCATGTGAAACCTTGGCAATTTCAAGTGGAATGTTGAGATTTTCTAGCTTTCTACGTGAAACCTTGAATTTACACGTGGAATCCTTAGATTTCCAAGCTTTCCACGTGAAACCTCAGCTACTTCACGTGGAATGTTGTGATTTCCTAGCTTTCCACTTGAAACCTTGGCTTTTCAGGTGGAATCCTGAGATTTCCAAGCTTTCCACGTGAAACCTGGTCAATTTCACGTGGAATGTTGAATTTTCCAAGCTTCCCACGTGAAACTTGGGTTATTTCACGTGGAAATGTTGAGATTTCCTAGCTTTCCACATGAAACCTTGGCTTTTCACGTGGAATTCTAAGATTTCCAAGCTTTCCAAGTGAAACTTGGCCAATTTCACGTGGAATGTTGAGTTTTCCAAGCTTTCCTCGTGAAACCTGGGTTATTTCACCTTGAAACTTTAGTTTTCCACGTGAAACCTTGGCAATTTAACGTGTAATGTTGAGATTTCCTAGCTTTCCACGTGAAGCCTTGGCTTTTCACGTGGAATTCTGAGATTTCCAAGTTTTTCACGTGAAACTTGGTCAATTTCACGTGGAATGTTGAGATTTCCTTCATTTTCACGTGAAACTTGGACAATTTCACGTGGAAACTTGAGTTTTCCACGTGAAACATTGGCAATTTCACGTGGAATTTTGAGATTTTCTAGCTTTCCACGTGAAAACTTGGCTTTTCAGGTGGAATCCTGAGATTTACAAGTTTTCCACGTGAAACTTTGTCAATTTCACGTGGAATGTTAAGTTTTCCAAGCTTTCCACGTGAATCCTAGGCTATTTCACGTGGAAACTTGAGTTTTCCACGTGAATTTCACGTGGAATGTTGAGATTTCCTAGCTTTCCATGTGAAACCTTGGCTTTTCACGTGGAATCCCGAGATCTCCAAGCTTTTCACGTGAAAGTTGGCCAATTTCCAGTGGAATGTTGAGTTTTCCAAGCTTTCCGTGTGAAACCTGGGTTATTTCACGTGGAAACTTAAGTTTTCCACGTGAAACCTTGGCAATTTCACGTGGAATCTTGAGATTTCCAAGCTTTCCACGTGAAACCTGGGTTATTTCACATGGAAACTTAAGTTTTCCACGTGAAATGTTGAGTTTTCCAAGCTTTCCACGTGAAACCTGGACTATTTCACGTGGAAACTTAAGTTTTCCACGTGAAACCTTGGCAATTTCACGTGGAATGTTGTGATTTCCTAGCTTTCCACGTGAAACCTTAGCTTTTCACGTGTTATCCTGAGATTTCCAAGCTTTCCTCGTGAAACTTGTTCAATTTATTGTGGAATGTTGAGTTTTCCAAGCTTTCCACGTGAAACCTGGGTTATTTCACGTGGAAACTTAAGTTTTCCACGTGAAACCTTGGCAAATTCACGTGGAATGTTGAGATTTCCTAGCTTTCCACGTGAAACATTGGCTTTTCACGTGGAATCCTGCGATTTCCAAGCTTTCCAAGTGAAACTTGGCCAATTTCACGTGGAATGTTTAGTTTTCCAAGCTTTCCTCGTAAAACTCTTTGCTATTTCACGTCGAAACTTGAGTTTTCCACGTGAAACCTTTGCTTTTGACGTGGAATGTTGAGTTTTCCAAGCTTTCTACGTGAAACCTGAGCTATTTCACGTGGAAACTTGAGTTTTCCACGTTAAACAATCTTATGCTTTCCACGTGAAACCTTAGCAATTTCACGTGGAATGTTGAGATTTCCTATCTTTCCACGTGAAGCCTTGGCTTTTCACGTGGATTCCTGAGATTTCCAAGCTTTTCACGTGAAACTTGGCCAATTTCACGTGGAATGTTGAGATATCCTTCCTTTTCACGTGAAACATGGCCAATTTCATGGTTAAACTTGAGTTTTCCATGTGAAACCTTGGCAATTTCACGTGGAATGTTGAGATTTTCTAGCTTTCGACGTGAAACCTTGACTTTTCATGTGGAATCCTGAGATTTCCAAGCTTTCCACGTGAAACCTCGGCTACTTCACGTGGAATGTTGTGATTTCCTAGCTTTCCACTTGAAACCTTGGCTTTTCAGGTGGAATCCTGAGATTTCCAAGCTTTCCACGTGAAACCTGGTCAATTTCACGTGGAATGTTGAATTTTCCAAGCTTCCCACGTGAAACTTGGGTTATTTCACGTGGAAATGTTGAGATTTCCTAGCTTTCCACATGAAACCTTGGCTTTTCACGTGGAATCCTAAGATTTCCAAGCTTTCCAAGTGAAACTTGGCCAATTTCACGTGGAATGTTGAGTTTTCCAAGCTTTCCTCGTGAAACCTGGGTTATTTCACCTTGAAACTTTAGTTTTCCACGTGAAACCTTGGCAATTTAACGTGTAATGTTGAGATTTCCTAGCTTTCCACGTGAAGCCTTGGCTTTTCACGTGGAATTCTGAGATTTCCAAGTTTTTCACGTGAAACTTGGTCAATTTCACGTGGAATGTTGAGATTTCCTTCATTTTCACGTGAAACTTGGACAATTTCACGTGGAAACTTGAGTTTTCCACGTGAAACATTGGCAATTTCACGTGGAATTTTGAGATTTCCTAGCTTTCCACGTGAAAACTTGGCTTTTCAGGTGGAATCCTGAGATTTACAAGTTTTCCACGTGAAACTTTGTCAATTTCACGTGGAATGTTAAGTTTTCCAAGCTTTCCACGTGAATCCTAGGCTATTTCACGTGGAAACTTGAGTTTTCCACGTGAATTTCACGTGGAATGTTGAGATTTCCTAGCTTTCCATGTGAAACCTTGGCTTTTCACGTGGAATCCCGAGATCTCCAAGCTTTTCACGTGAAAGTTGGCCAATTTCCAGTGGAATGTTGAGTTTTCCAAGCTTTCCGTGTGAAACCTGGGTTATTTCACGTGGAAACTTAAGTTTTCCACGTGAAACCTTGGCAATTTCACGTGGAATCTTGAGATTTCCAAGCTTTCCACGTGAAACCTGGGTTATTTCACATGGAAACTTAAGTTTTCCACGTGAAATGTTGAGTTTTCCAAGCTTTCCACGTGAAACCTGGACTATTTCACGTGGAAACTTAAGTTTTCCACGTGAAACCTTGGCAATTTCACGTGGAATGTTGTGATTTCCTAGCTTTCCACGTGAAACCTTAGCTTTTCACGTGTTATCCTGAGATTTCCAAGCTTTCCTCGTGAAACTTGTTCAATTTATTGTGGAATGTTGAGTTTTCCAAGCTTTCCACGTGAAACCTGGGTTATTTCACGTGGAAACTTAAGTTTTCCACGTGAAACCTTGGCAAATTCACGTGGAATGTTGAGATTTCATAGCTTTCCACGTGAAACATTGGCTTTTCACGTGGAATCCTGCGATTTCCAAGCTTTCCAAGTGAAACTTGGCCAATTTCACGTGGAATGTTTAGTTTTCCAAGCTTTCCTCGTAAAACTCTTTGGTATTTCACGTCGAAACTTGAGTTTTCCACGTGAAACCTTTGCTTTTGACGTGGAATGTTGAGTTTTCCAAGCTTTCTACGTGAAACCTGAGCTATTTCACGTGGAAACTTGAGTTTTCCACGTTAAACAATCTTATGCTTTCCACGTGAAACCTTAGCAATTTCACGTGGAATGTTGAGATTTCCTATCTTTCCACGTGAAGCCTTGGCTTTTCACGTGGATTCCTGAGATTTCCAAGCTTTTCACGTGAAACTTGGCCAATTTCACGTGGAATGTTGAGATATCCTTCCTTTTCACGTGAAACATGGCCAATTTCATGGTTAAACTTGAGTTTTCCATGTGAAACCTTGGCAATTTCACGTGGAATGTTGAGACTTTCTAGCTTTCGACGTGAAACCTTGACTTTTCACGTGGAATCCTGAGATTTCCAAGCTTTCCACGTGAAACCTCGGCTACTTCACGTGGAATGTTGTGATTTCCTAGCTTTCCACGTGAAACCTTGGCTTTTCAGATGGAATCCTGAGATTTCCAAGCTTTCCACGTGAAACTTGGTCAATTTCACGTGGAATGTTGAGTTTTCCAAGCTTTCCACGTGAAACATGGTCAATTTCACGTGGAATGTTGAGTTTTCCAAGCTTTCCACGTGAAACCTAGGTTATTTCACGTGGAAACTTAAGTTTTCCACGTGAAACCTTGGCAAATTCACGTGGAATGTTGAGATTTCCTAGCTTTCCACATGAAACATTGGCTTTTCACGTGGAATCCTGAGATTTCCAAGGTTTCCAAGTGAAACTTGGCCAATTTCACGTGGAATGTTTAGCTTTCCAAGCTTTCCTCGTGAAACCCTTTGCTATTTCACGTCGAAACTTGAGTTTATCACGTGAAACCTTGGCAATTTCACGTGGAATATTGAGATTTCCCACCTTTCCACGTGAAACCTAGGCATTTCAGGTGGAATCCTGAGATTTCGAAGCTTTCCACGTGAAACTTGGCCAATTTCACGTGGAATGTTGAGTTTTCCAAGCTTTCCACGTGAAACCTGGGCTATTTCACGTGGAAACTTGAGTTTTCCACGTGAAACCTTGGCAATTTTAGGAGGAATGTTGAGTTTTCAAAGCTTTCCACGTGAAATCCGGGATATTTCACGTGGAAACTTGAGTTTTCCACGTGAAACCTTAGCAATTTCACGTGGAATCCTGAGATTTCCAAGCTTTTCACGTGAAACTTGGCCAATTTCCGGTGGAAACTTGAGTTTTCCACGTGAAACCTCGGCAATTTCACGTGGAATGTTGAGATTTTCTAGCTTTCCACGTGACACCTGGGCTTTTCACGTGGGATCCAGAGATTTCAAAGCTTTCCACGTGAAACTTGGCCAATTTCACGTGGAATGTTGAGTTTTCCAAGCATCCCACGTGAAACCTGGGTTATTTCACGTGTAAACTTAAGTTTTCCACGTGAAACCTTGGCAATTTCACGTGGAATAATGAGATTTCCTAGCTTTCCCCATGAAACCTTGGCTTTTCACGTGGAATCCTAAGATTTCCAAGCTTTTCACGTGAAACTTGACCAATTTCAAGTGGAATGTTGAGATTTCCTTCATTTTCACGTGAAACTTGGACAATTTCACGTGGAAACTTGAGTTTTCCACGTGAAACATTGGCAATTTCACGTGGAATTTTGAGATTTCCTAGCTTTCCACGTGAAAACTTGGCTTTTCAGGTGGAATCCTGAGATTTTCAAGTTTTCCACGTGAAACTTTGTCAATTTCACGTGGAATGTTAAGTTTTCCAAGCTTTCCACGTGAATCCTAGGCTATTTCACGTGGAAACTTGAGTTTTCCACGTGAATTTCACGTGGAATGTTGAGATTTCCTAGCTTTCCATGTGAAACCTTGGCTTTTCACGTGGAATCCCGAGATCTCCAAGCTTTTCACGTGAAAGTTGGCCAATTTCCAGTGGAATGTTGAGTTTTCCAAGCTTTCCGTGTGAAACCTGGGTTATTTCACGTGGAAACTTAAGTTTTCCACGTGAAACCTTGGCAATTTCACGTGGAATCTTGAGATTTCCAAGCTTTCCACGTGAAACCTGGGTTATTTCACGTGGAAACTTAAGTTTTCCACGTGAAACCTTTGCTTTTGACGTGGAATGTTGAGTTTTCCAAGCTTTCTACGTGAAACCTGAGCTATTTCACGTGGAAACTTGAGTTTTCCACGTTAAACAATCTTATGCTTTCCACGTGAAACCTTAGCAATTTCACGTGGAATGTTGAGATTTCCTATCTTTCCACGTGAAGCCTTGGCTTTTCACGTGGATTCCTGAGATTTCCAAGCTTTTCACGTGAAACTTGGCCAATTTCACGTGGAATGTTGAGATATCCTTTCTTTTCACGTGAAACATGGCCAATTTCATGGTTAAACTTGAGTTTTCCATGTGAAACCTTGGCAATTTCACGTGGAATGTTGAGACTTTCTAGCTTTCGACGTGAAACCTTGACTTTTCACGTGGAATCCTGAGATTTCCAAGCTTTCCACGTGAAACCTCGGCTACTTCACGTGGAATGTTGTGATTTCCTAGCTTTCCACGTGAAACCTTGGCTTTTCAGATGGAATCCTGAGATTTCCAAGCTTTCCACGTGAAACTTGATCAATTTCACGTGGAATGTTAAGTTTTCCAAGCTTTCCACGTGAAACTCGGTCAATTTCACGTGGAATGTTGAGTTTTCCAAGCTTTCCACGTGAAACCTAGGTTATTTCACGTGGAAACTTAAGTTTTCCACGTGAAACCTTGGCAAATTCACGTGGAATGTTGAGATTTCCTAGCTTTCCACATGAAACATTGGCTTTTCACGTGGAATCCTGAGATTTCCAAGGTTTCCAAGTGAAACTTCTCCAATTTCACGTGGAATGTTTAGCTTTCCAAGCTTTCCTCGTGAAACCCTTTGCTATTTCACGTCGAAACTTGAGTTTATCACGTGAAACCTTGGCAACTTCACGTGTAATATTGAGATTTCCCACCTTTCCACGTGAAACCTAGGCATTTCACGTGGAATCCTGAGATTTCGAAGCTTTCCACGTGAAACTTGGCCAATTTCACGTGGAATGTTGAGTTTTCCAAGCATTCCACGTTAAACCTGGGCTATTCCCGTGGAAACTTGAGTTTTCCACGCGAAACCTTTGCAATTTAACGTGGAATGTTGAGACTTTCTAGCTTTCGACGTGAAACCTTGACTTTTCACGTGGAATCCTGAGATTTCCAAGCTTTCCACGTGAAACCTCGGCTACTTCACGTGGAATGTTGTGATTTCCTAGCTTTCCACGTGAAACCTTAGCTTTTCAGATGGAATCCTGAGATTTCCAAGCTTTCCACGTGAAACTTGATCAATTTCACGTGGAATGTTAAGTTTTCCAAGCTTTCCACGTGAAACTCGGTCAATTTCACGTGGAATGTTGAGTTTTCCAAGCTTTCCACGTGAAACCTAGGTTATTTCACGTGAAAACTTAAGTTTTCCACGTGAAACCTTGGCAAATTCACGTGGAATGTTGAGATTTCCTAGCTTTCCACATGAAACATTGGCTTTTCACGTGGAATCCTGAGATTTCCAAGGTTTCCAAGTGAAACTTCTCCAATTTCACGTGGAATGTTTAGCTTTCCAAGCTTTCCTCGTGAAACCCTTTGCTATTTCACGTCGAAACTTGAGTTTATCACGTGAAACCTTGGCAACTTAACGTGTAATATTGAGATTTCCCACCTTTCCACGTGAAACCTAGGCATTTCACGTGGAATCCTGAGATTTCGAAGCTTTCCACGTGAAACTTGGCCAATTTCACGTG
Organism: Lotus japonicus; assembly: GCF_012489685.1. Taxonomy (NCBI): domain Eukaryota; kingdom Viridiplantae; phylum Streptophyta; class Magnoliopsida; order Fabales; family Fabaceae; genus Lotus; species Lotus japonicus. The sequence continues at coordinate 30,828,920 of NC_080046.1, read as the reverse complement.
GAATGTTGAGTTTTCCAAGCATTCCACGTTAAACCTGGGCTATTCCCGTGGAAACTTGAGTTTTCCACGCGAAACCTTTGCAATTTAACGTGGAATGTTGAGATTTTCTAGCTTTCCACGTGAAACCTTGGCTTTTCACGTGGAATCCTGAGATTTCCAAGCTTTCGACGTGAAACTTGGCCAATTTCACGTGGAATGTTGAGTTTTCCAAGCTTTCCACGTGAAACCTGGGCTATTTCACGTGGAAACTTGAGTTTTCCACGTGAAACCTTGGCAATTTTAGGTGGAATGTTGAGTTTTCAAAGCTTTCCACGTGAAATCCGGGATATTTCACGTGGAAACTTGAGTTTTCCACGTGAAACCTTAGCAATTTCACGTGGAATCCTGAGATTTCCAAGCTTTTCACGTGAAACTTGGCCAATTTCCGGTGGAAACTTGAGTTTTCCACGTGAAACCTCGGCAATTTCACGTGGAATGTTGAGATTTTCTAGCTTTCCACGTGACACCTGGGCTTTTCACGTGGAATCCAGAGATTTCAAAGCTTTCCACGTGAAACTTGGCCAATTTCACGTGGAATGTTGAGTTTTCCAAGCATCCCACGTGAAACCTGGGTTATTTCACGTGTAAACTTAAGTTTTCCACGTGAAACCTTGGCAATTTCACGTGGAATAATGAGATTTCCTAGCTTTCCCCATGAAACCTTGGCTTTTCACGTGGATTCCTGAGATTTCCAAGCTTTTCACGTGAAACTTGGCCAATTTCACGTGGAATGTTGAGATATCCTCTCTTTTCACGTGAAACATGGCCAATTTCATGGTTAAACTTGAGTTTTCCATGTGAAACCTTGGCAATTTCACGTGGAATATTGAGATTTCCCAGCTTTCCACGTGAAACCTAGGCATTTCACGTGGAATCCTGAGATTTTGAAGCTTTCGACGTGAAACTTGGCCAATTTCACGTGGAATGTTGAGTTTTCCAAGCTTTCCACTTGAAACCTGGGCTATTTCACGTGGAAACTTGAGTTTTCCACATGAAACCTTGGCAATTTTAGCTGGAATGTTGAGTTTTCAAAGCTTTCCACGTGAAATCCGGGATATTTCACGTGGAAACTTGAGTTTTCCACGTGAAACCTTAGGAATTTCACGTGGAATCCTGAGATTTCCAAGCTTTTCACGTGAAACTTGGCCAATTTCAGGTGGAAACTTGAGTTTTCCACGTGAAACCTCGGCAATTTCACGTAGAATGTTGAGATTTTCTATCTTTCCACATGACACCAGGGCTTTTCACGTGGAATCCTGAGATTTCAAAGCTTTCCACGTGAAACTTGGCCAATTTCACGTGGAATGTTGAGTTTTCCATGCATCCCACGTGAAACCTGGGTTATTTCACGTGTAAACTTAAGTTCTCCACGTGAAACGTTGGCAATTTCACGTGGAATAATGAGATTTCCTAGCTTTCCCCATGAAACCTTGGCTTTTCACGTGGAAACTTGAGATTTCCTAGCTTTCCACATGACACCAGGGCTTTTCACGTGGAATCCTGAGATTTCCAAGCTTTCCTTGTGAAACTTGGTCAATTTCACGTGGAATGTTGAGTTTTCCAAGCTTTCCACGTGAAACCTAAGTTATTTCACGTGGAAACTTAAGTTTTCCACGTGAAACCTTGGCAAATTCACGTGGAATGTTGAGATTTCCTAGCTTTCCACATTAAACATTGGCTTTTCACGTGGAATCCTGAGATGTCAAAGCTTTCCATGTGAAACTTGGCCAATTTCACGTGGAATAATGAGATTTCCTAGCTTTCCCCATGAAACCTTGGCTTTTCACGTGGAATAATGAGATTTCCTAGCGTTCCACATGACACCAGGGCTTTTCACGTGGAATCCTGAGATTTCCAAGCTTTCCTTGTGAAACTTGGTCAATTTCACGTGGAATGTTGAGTTTTCCAAGCTTTCCACGTGAAACCTAAGTTATTTCACGTGGAAACTTAAGTTTTCCACGTGAAACCTTGGCAAATTCACGTGGAATGTTGAGATTTCCTAGCTTTCCACATTAAACATTGGCTTTTCACGTGGAATCCTGAGATGTCAAAGCTTTCCATGTGAAACTTGGCCAATTTCACGTGGAATATTGAGTTTTCCAAGCTTTCCACGTAAAACCTTGGCAATTTCACCTTGCAACTTGAGTTTTCCACGTGAAACCTTGGCAATTTCACCTGGAATGTTGACATTTCCTAGCTTTCCACGTGAAACCTTGGCTTTTCACGTGGAATCCTGAGATTTCCATGCTTTTCACGTGAAACTTGGCCAATTTCACGTGAAACTTAAGTTTTCCACGTGAAACCTTGGCAATTTCACGTGGAATGGTGAGTTTTCCTAGCTTTCCACATGAAACCTTGGATTTTCACGTGGAATCCTGAGATTTCCAAGCTTTCCAAGTGAAACTTGGCCAATTTCACGTGGAATGTTGAGTTTTCCAAGCTTTCCTCGTGAAACCTGGGCTATTTCACCTTGCAACTTGAGTTTTCCATGTGAAACCGTGGCAATTTCACGTGGAATACTGAGATTTCCAAGCTTTTCACGTGAAACTTGGCCAATTTCACGTGGAATGTTGAGATTTCCTTCCTTTTCAGGTGAAACATGGCCAATTTCACGTGGAAACTTGAGTTTTCCATGTGAAATCTTGGCAATTTCCCGTGGAATGTTGAGATTTCCTAGCTTTCCACGTGAAAGTTTGACTTTTCACGTGGAATCCGGAGATTTCCAAGCTTTTCACGTGAAACTTGGCCAATTTCACGTGGAATGTTGAGTTTTCCAAGCTTTCCACGTGAAACCTCGGCTATTTCACATGGAATGGTGAGATTTCCTAGCTTTCCACGTGAAGCCTTGGCTTTTCACGTGGAATCCTGAGATTTCCAAGCTTTTCACGTGAAACATGGCCAATTTCACGTGGAATGTTGAGATATCCTTCCTTTTCACGTGAAACATGGCCAATTTCATGGTGAAACTTGAGTTTTCCATGTGAAACCTTCGCAATTTCACGTGGAATGTTGAGATTTTCTAGCTTTCTACGTAAAACCTTGACTTTCCACGTGGAATCCAGAGATTTCCAAGCTTTCCACGTGAAACCTCGGCTACTTCACGTGGAATGTTGTGATTTCCTTGCTTTCCACGTGAAACCTTGGCTTTTCAGGTGGAATCCTGAGATTTCCAAGCTTTTCACGTGAAACCTGGTCAATTTCACGTGGAATGTTGAGTTTTCCAAGCTTTCCACGTGAAACCTGGGTTATTTCACGGGGAAACTTAAGTTTTCCACGTGAAACCTTGGCAATTTTACGTGGAATGTTGAGATTTCCTAGCTTTCCACATGAAACATTGGCTTTTCACGTGGAATCCTGAGATTTCCAAGCTTTCCAAGTGAAACTTGGCCAATTTCACGTGGAATGTTGAGTTTTCCAAGCTTTCCTTGTGAAAGCTGGGCTATTTCACCTTGAAACGTGAGTTTTCCACGTGAAACCTTGGCAATTTAACGTGGAATGTTGAGATTTCCTAGATTTCCACGTGAAGCCTTGGCTTTTCACGTGGAATTCTGAGATTTCAAAGCTTTTCAAGTGAAACTTGGGCAATTTCACGCGGAATGTTGAGTTTTCCAGGCTTTCCACGTGAAACCTGGGCTATTTCACGTGGAAACTTGAGTTTTCCACGAGAAACAAACTTAAGTTTTCAACGTGAAACCTTAGCAATTTCACGTGGAATGTTCAGATTTCCTATCTTTCCACGTGAAGCCTTTGTCAATTTCACGTGAAACATGGCCAATTTCATGGTGAAACTTGAGTTTTCCATGTGAAACCTTGGCAATTTCACGTGGAATGTTGAGATTTTCTAGCTGTCGACGTGAAACCTTGACTTTTCATGTGGAATCCTGAGATTTCCAAGCTTTCCACGTGAAACCTCGGCTACTTCACGTGGAATGTTGTGATTTCCTAGCTTTCCACGTCAAACCTTGGCTTTTCAGGTGGAATCCTGGATATCCAAGCTTTCCACGTGAAACCTCGGCTACTTCACGTGGAATGTTGTGATTTCCTAGCTTTCCACGTGAAACCTTGGCTTTTCAGATGGAATCCTGAGATTTCCAAGCTTTCCACGTGAAACTTGGTCAATTTCACGTGGAATGTTGAGTTTTCCAAGCTTTCCACGTGAAACTTGGTCAATTTCACGTGGAATGTTGAGTTTTCCAAGCTTTCCACGTGAAACCTAGGTTATTTCACGTGGAAACTTAAGTTTTCCCCGTGAAACCTTGGCAAATTTACGTGGAATGTTGAGATTTCCTAGCTTTCCACATGAAACATTGGCTTTTCACGTGGAATCCTGAGATTTCCAAGGTTTCCAAGTGAAACTTGGCCAATTTCACGTGGAATGTTTAGCTTTCCAAGCTTTCCTCGTGAAACCCTTTGCTATTTCACGTCGAAACTTGAGTTTTCCACGTGAAACCTTGGCAATTTCACGTGGAATATTGATATTTCCCAGCTTTCCACGTGAAACCTAGGCATTTCACGTGGAATCCTGAGATTTCGAAGCTTTCGACGTGAAACTTGGCCAATTTCACGTGGAATGTTGAGTTTTCCAAGCTTTCCACGTGAAATCTGGGCTATTTCACGTGGAAACTTGAGTTTTCCACGTGAAACCTTGGCAATTTTAGCTGGAATGTTGAGTTTTCAAAGCTTTCCACGTGAAATCCGGGATATTTCACGTGGAAACTTGAGTTTTCCACGTGAAACCTTAGGAATTTCACGTGGAATCCTGAGATTTCCAAGCTTTTCACGTGAAACTTGGCCAGTTTCAGGTGGAAACTTGAGTTTTCCACGTGAAACCTCGGCAATTTCACGTAGAATGTTGAGATTTTCTAGCTTTCCACATGACACCAGGGCTTTTCACGTGGAATCCTGAGATTTCAAAGCTTTCCACGTGAAACTTGGCCAATTTCACGTGGAATGTTGAGTTTTCCAAGCATCCCACGTGAAACCTGGGTTATTTCACGTGGAATAATGAGATTTCCTAGCTTTCCCCATGAAACCTTGGCTTTTCACGTGGAATCCTAAGATTTCCAAGCTTTTCACTTGAAACTTGACCAATTTCACGTGGAATGTTGAGATTTCCTTCCTTTTCACGTGAAACTTGGCCAATTCCACGTGGAAACTTGAGTTTTCCACGTGAAACTTTGGCAGTTTCACATGGAATGGTGAGATTTCCTAGCTTTCGACGTGAAACCTTGGCTTTTCACGTGGAATCCTGAGATTTCAAAGCTTTCCATGTGAAACTTGGCCAATTTCACGTGGAATATTGAGTTTTCCAAGCTTTCCACGTGAAACCTTGGCAATTTCACCTGGAATGTTGACATTTCCTAGCTTTCCACGTGAAACCTTGGCTTTTCACGTGGAATCCTGAGATTTCCATGCTTTTCACGTGAAACTTGGCCAATTTCACGTGAAACTTAAGTTTTCCACGTGAAACCTTGGCAATTTCACGTGGAATGGTGAGTTTTCCTAGCTTTCCACATGAAACCTTGGATTTTCACGTGGAATCCTGAGATTTCCAAGCTTTCCAAGTGAAACTTGGCCAATTTCACGTGGAATGTTGAGTTTTCCAAGCTTTCCTCGTGAAACCTGGGCTATTTCACCTTGCAACTTGAGTTTTCTATGTGAAACCGTGGCAATTTCACGTGGAATACTGAGATTTCCAAGCTTTTCACGTGAAACTTGGCCAATTTCACGTGGAATGTTGAGATTTCCTTCCTTTTCAGGTGAAACATGGCCAATTTCACGTGGAAACTTGAGTTTTCCATGTGAAATCTTGGCAATTTCCCGTGGAATGTTGAGATTTCCTAGCTTTCCACATGAAACATTGGCTTTTCACGTGGAATCCTGAGATTTCCAAGCTTTCCAAGTGAAACTTGGCCAATTTCACGTGGAATGTTGAGTTTTCCAAGCTTTCCTTGTGAAAGCTGGGCTATTTCACCTTGAAACGTGAGTTTTCCACGTGAAACCTTGGCAATTTAACGTGGAATGTTGAGATTTCCTAGATTTCCACGTGAAGCCTTGGCTTTTCACGTGGAATTCTGAGATTTCAAAGCTTTTCAAGTGAAACTTGGGCAATTTCACGCGGAATGTTGAGTTTTCCAGGCTTTCCACGTGAAACCTGGGCTATTTCACGTGGAAACTTGAGTTTTCCACGAGAAACAAACTTAAGTTTTCAACGTGAAACCTTAGCAATTTCACGTGGAATGTTCAGATTTCCTATCTTTCCACGTGAAGCCTTTGTCAATTTCACGTGAAACATGGCCAATTTCATGGTGAAACTTGAGTTTTCCATGTGAAACCTTGGCAATTTCACGTGGAATGTTGAGATTTTCTAGCTGTCGACGTGAAACCTTGACTTTTCATGTGGAATCCTGAGATTTCCAAGCTTTCCACGTGAAACCTCGGCTACTTCACGTGGAATGTTGTGATTTCCTAGCTTTCCACGTCAAACCTTGGCTTTTCAGGTGGAATCCTGGATATCCAAGCTTTCCACGTGAAACCTCGGCTACTTCACGTGGAATGTTGTGATTTCCTAGCTTTCCACGTGAAACCTTGGCTTTTCAGATGGAATCCTGAGATTTCCAAGCTTTCCACGTGAAACTTGGTCAATTTCACGTGGAATGTTGAGTTTTCCAAGCTTTCCACGTGAAACTTGGTCAATTTCACGTGGAATGTTGAGTTTTCCAAGCTTTCCACGTGAAACCTAGGTTATTTCACGTGGAAACTTAAGTTTTCCCCGTGAAACCTTGGCAAATTTACGTGGAATGTTGAGATTTCCTAGCTTTCCACATGAAACATTGGCTTTTCACGTGGAATCCTGAGATTTCCAAGGTTTCCAAGTGAAACTTGGCCAATTTCACGTGGAATGTTTAGCTTTCCAAGCTTTCCTCGTGAAACCCTTTGCTATTTCACGTCGAAACTTGAGTTTTCCACGTGAAACCTTGGCAATTTCACGTGGAATATTGATATTTCCCAGCTTTCCACGTGAAACCTAGGCATTTCACGTGGAATCCTGAGATTTCGAAGCTTTCGACGTGAAACTTGGCCAATTTCACGTGGAATGTTGAGTTTTCCAAGCTTTCCACGTGAAATCTGGGCTATTTCACGTGGAAACTTGAGTTTTCCACGTGAAACCTTGGCAATTTTAGCTGGAATGTTGAGTTTTCAAAGCTTTCCACGTGAAATCCGGGATATTTCACGTGGAAACTTGAGTTTTCCACGTGAAACCTTAGGAATTTCACGTGGAATCCTGAGATTTCCAAGCTTTTCACGTGAAACTTGGCCAGTTTCAGGTGGAAACTTGAGTTTTCCACGTGAAACCTCGGCAATTTCACGTAGAATGTTGAGATTTTCTAGCTTTCCACATGACACCAGGGCTTTTCACGTGGAATCCTGAGATTTCAAAGCTTTCCACGTGAAACTTGGCCAATTTCACGTGGAATGTTGAGTTTTCCAAGCATCCCACGTGAAACCTGGGTTATTTCACGTGGAATAATGAGATTTCCTAGCTTTCCCCATGAAACCTTGGCTTTTCACGTGGAATCCTAAGATTTCCAAGCTTTTCACTTGAAACTTGACCAATTTCACGTGGAATGTTGAGATTTCCTTCCTTTTCACGTGAAACTTGGCCAATTCCACGTGGAAACTTGAGTTTTCCACGTGAAACTTTGGCAGTTTCACATGGAATGGTGAGATTTCCTAGCTTTCGACGTGAAACCTTGGCTTTTCACGTGGAATCCTGAGATTTCAAAGCTTTCCATGTGAAACTTGGCCAATTTCACGTGGAATATTGAGTTTTCCAAGCTTTCCACGTGAAACCTTGGCAATTTCACCTGGAATGTTGACATTTCCTAGCTTTCCACGTGAAACCTTGGCTTTTCACGTGGAATCCTGAGATTTCCATGCTTTTCACGTGAAACTTGGCCAATTTCACGTGAAACTTAAGTTTTCCACGTGAAACCTTGGCAATTTCACGTGGAATGGTGAGTTTTCCTAGCTTTCCACATGAAACCTTGGATTTTCACGTGGAATCCTGAGATTTCCAAGCTTTCCAAGTGAAACTTGGCCAATTTCACGTGGAATGTTGAGTTTTCCAAGCTTTCCTCGTGAAACCTGGGCTATTTCACCTTGCAACTTGAGTTTTCTATGTGAAACCGTGGCAATTTCACGTGGAATACTGAGATTTCCAAGCTTTTCACGTGAAACTTGGCCAATTTCACGTGGAATGTTGAGATTTCCTTCCTTTTCAGGTGAAACATGGCCAATTTCACGTGGAAACTTGAGTTTTCCATGTGAAATCTTGGCAATTTCCCGTGGAATGTTGAGATTTCCTAGCTTTCCACGTGAAAGTTTGACTTTTCACGTGGAATCCTGAGATTTCCAAGCTTTTCACGTGAAACTTGGCCAATTTCACGTGGAATGTTGAGTTTTCCAAGCTTTCCACGTGAAACCTCGGCTATTTCACATGGAATGGTGAGATTTCCTAGCTTTCCACGTGAAACCTTGGCTTTTCAGGTGGAATCCTGAGATTTCTAAGCTTTCCACGTGAAACCTGGGCTATTTCACGTGGAAACTTGAGTTTTCCACGTGAAACAAACTTGAGTTTTCCACGTGAAACCTTAGCAATATCACGTGGAATGTTGAGATTTCCTAGCTTTCCACGTGAAGCCTTGGCTTTTCACGTGGAATCCTGAGATTTCCAAGCTTTTCACGTGAAACATGGCCAATTTCACGTGGAATGTTGAGATATCCTTCCTTTTCACGTGAAACATGGCCAATTTCATGGTGAAACTTGAGTTTTCCATGTGAAACCTTGGCAATTTCACGTGGAATGTTGAGATTTTCTAGCTTTCTACGTAAAACCTTGACTTTCCACGTGGAATCCAGAGATTTCCAAGCTTTCCACGTGAAACCTCGGCTACTTCACGTGGAATGTTGTGATTTCCTTGCTTTCCACGTGAAACCTTGGCTTTTCAGGTGGAATCCTGAGATTTCCAAGCTTTCCACGTGAAACCTGGCCAATTTCACGTGGAATGTTGAGTTTTCCAAGCTATCCACGTGAAACCTGGGTTATTTCACGGGGAAACTTAAGTTTTCCACGTGAAACCTTGGCAATTTTACGTGGAATGTTGAGATTTCCTAGCTTTCCACATGAAACATTGGCTTTTCACGTGGAATCCTGAGATTTCCAAGTGAAACTTGGCCAATTTCACGTGGAATGTTGAGTTTTCCAAGCTTTCCTTGTGAAAGCTGGGCTATTTCACCTTGAAACGTGAGTTTTCCACGTGAAACCTTGGCAATTTCACGCCGAATGTTGAGTTTTCCAGGCTTTCCACGTGAAACCTGGGCTATTTCACGTGGAAACTTGAGTTTTCCACGAGAAACAAACTTAAGTTTTCCACGTGAAACCTTAGCAATTTCACGTGGAATGTTGAGATTTCCTATCTTTCCACGTGAAGCCTTGGCTTTTCACGTGGAATCCTGAGATTTCCAAGCTTTCACGGGAAACTAGGTCTATTTCACGTGGAATGTTGAGATATCCTTCCTTTTCACGTGAAACATGGCCAATTTCGTGGTGAAACTTGAGTTTTCCATGTGAAACCTTGGCAATTTCACGTGGAATGTTGAGATTTTCTAGCTGTCGACGTGAAACCTTGACTTTTCATGTGGAATCCTGAGATTTCCAAGCTTTCCACGTGAAACCTCGGCTACTTCACGTGGAATGTTGTGATTTCCTAGCTTTCCACGTGAAACCTTGGCTTTTTAGGTGGAATCCTGGATTTCCAAGCTTTCCACGTGAAACCTCGGCTACTTCACGTGGAATGTTGTGATTTCCTAGCTTTCCACGTGAAACCTTGGCTTTTCAGATGGAATCCTGAGATTTCCAAGCTTTCCACGTGAAACTTGGTCAATTTCACGTGGAATGTTGAGTTTTCCAAGCTTTCCACATGAAACTTGGTCAATTTCACGTGGAATGTTGAGTTTTCCAAGCTTTCCACGTGAAACCTAGGTTATTTCACGTGGAAACTTAAGTTTTCCACGTGAAACCTTGGCAAATTCACGTGGAATGTTGAGATTTCCTAGCTTTCCACATGAAACATTGGCTTTTCACGTGGAATCCTGAGATTTCCAAGGTTTCCAAGTGAAACTTGGCCAATTTCACGTGGAATGTTTAGCTTTCCAAGCTTTCCTCGTGAAACCCTTTGCTATTTCACGTCGAAACTTGAGTTTTCCACGTGAAACTTGGCTTTTGACATGGAATGTTGAGTTTTCCAAGTGAAACAAACTTAAGTTTTCCACGTGAAATAGCCCAGGTTTCACGTGGAATATTGAGATTTCCCAGCTTTCCACGTGAAACCTAGGCATTTCACGTGGAATCCTGAGATTTCGAAGCTTTCGACGTGAAACTTGGCCAATTTCACGTGTAATGTTGAGTTTTCCAAGCTTTCCACGTGAAACCTGGGCTATTTCACGTGGAAACTTGAGCTTTCCACGTGAAACCTTGGCAATTTTAGGTGGAATGTTGAGTTTTCAAAGCTTTCCACGTGAAATCCGGGATATTTCACGTGGAAACTTGAGTTTTCCAAGCTTTCGACGTGAAACTTGGCCAATTTCACGTGGAATGTTGAGTTTTCCAAGCTTTCCACGTGAAACCTGGGCTATTTCACGTGGAAATTTGAGTTTTCCACGTGAAACCTTGGCAATTTTAGCTGGAATGTTGAGTTTTCAAAGCTTTCCACGTGAAATCCGGGATATTTCACGTGGAAACTTGAGTTTTCCACGTGAAACCTTAGCAATTTCACGTGGAATCCTGAGATTTCCAAGCTTTTCACGTGAAACTTGGCCAATTTCAGGTGGAAACTTGAGTTTTCCACGTGAAACCTCGGCAATTTCACGTGGAATGTTGAGATTTTCTAGCTTTCCACGTGACACCAGGGCTTTTCACGTGGAATCCTGAGATTTCAAAGCTTTCCACGTGAAACTTGGCCAATTTCACGTGGAATGTTGAGTTTTCCAAGCATCCCATGTGAAACCTGGGTTATTTCACGTGTAAACTTAAGTTTTCCACGTGAAACCTTGGCAATTTCACGTGGAATATTGAGATTTCCTGGCTTTCCCCATGAAACCTTGGCTTGTCACGTGGAATCCTAAGATTTCCAAGCTTTTCACGTGAAACTTGACCAATTTCACGTGGAATGTTGAGATTTCCTTCCTTTTCACGTGAAACTTGGCGAATTCCACGTGGAAACTTGAGTTTTCCACGTGAAACTTTGGCAGTTTCACGTGGAATGGTGAGATTTCCTAGCTTTCCACGTGAAACCTTGGATTTTCACGTTGAATCCTGAGATTTCCAAGCTTTCGACGTGAAACCTTGGCTTTTCACGTGGAATCCTGAGATTTCAAAGCTTTCCATGTGAAAGCTTTCCATATTGAGTTTTCCAAGCTTTCCACGTGAAACCTGAGCTATTTTACGTGGAAACTTGAGTTTTCCACGTGAAACCTTGGCAATTTCACCTGGAATGTTGACATTTCCAAGCTTTCCACGTGAAACCTTGGCTTTTCACGTGGAATCCTGAGATTTCCATGCTTTTCACGTGAAACTCGGCCAATTTCACGTGGAATGTTTTGATTTCCTTCATTTTCACGTGAAACTTTGCCAATTTCACGTGAAACTTAAGTTTTCAACGTGAAACCTTGGCAATTTCACGTGGAATGTTGAGATTTCCTAGCTTTCCACGTGAAACCTTGGATTTTCACGTTGAATCCTGAGATTTCCAATCTTTTCACGTGAAACTTGGTTAATTTCACGTGGAACGTTGAGTTTTCCAAGCTTTCCACGAGAACTTGGCCAATTTCACGTGGAAACTTAAGTTTTCCACGTGAAACCTTGGCAATTTCACGTGGAATGGTGAGTTTTCCTAGCTTTCCACATGAAACCTTGGATTTTCACGTGGAATCCTGAGATTTCCAAGCTTTCCAAGTGAAACTTGGCCAATTTCACGTGGAATGTTGAGTTTTCCAAGCTTTCCTCGTGAAACATGGGCTATTTCACCTTGAAACTTGAGTTTTCCATGTGAAACCGTGGCAATTTCACGTGGAATACTGAGATTTCTAAGCTTTTCACGTGAAACTTGGCCAATTTCCCGTGGAATGTTGAGATTTCTCTCCTTTTCAGGTGAAACATGGCCAATTTCACGTGGAAACTTGAGTTTTCCATGTGAAATCTTGGCAATTTCCCGTGGAATGTTGAGATTTCCTAGCTTTCCACGTGAAAGTTTGACTTTTCACGTGGAATCCTGAGATTTCCAAGCTTTTCACGTGAAACTTGGCCAATTTCACGTGAAATGTAGAGTTTTCCAAGCTTTCCACGTGAAACCTCGGCTATTTCACATGGAATGGTGAGATTTCCTAGCTTTCCACGTGAAACCTTGGCTTTTCAGGTGGAATCCTGAGATTTCCAAGCTTTCCACGTGAAACCTGGGCTATTTCACGTGGAAACTTGAGTTTTCCACGTGAAACAAACTTGAGTTTTCCACGTGAAACCTTAGCAATATCACGTGGAATGTTCAGATTTCCTAGCTTTCCACGTGAAGCCTTGGCTTTTCACGTGGAATCCTGAGATTTCCAAGCTTTTCACGTGAAACTTGGCCAATTTCACGTGGAATGTTGAGATATCCTTCCTTTTCACGTGAAACATGGCCAATTTCATGGTGAAACTTGAGTTTTCCATGTGAAACCTTGGCAATTTCACGTGGAATGTTGAGATTTTCTTGCTTTCTACGTAAAACCTTGACTTTCCACGTGGAATCCAGAGATTTCCAAGCTTTCCACGTGAAACCTCGGCTACTTCACGTGGAATGTTGTGATTTCCTAGCTTTCCACGTGAAACCTTGGCTTTTCAGGTGGAATCCTGAGATTTCCAAGCTTTCCACGTGAAACCTGGTCAATTTCACGTGGAATGTTGAGTTTTCCAAGCTTCCCACGTGAAACCTGGGTTATTTCACGGGGAAACTTAAGTTTTCCACGTGAAACCTTGGCAATTTTACGTGGAATGTTGAGATTTCCTAGCTTTCCACATGAAACATTGGCTTTTCACGTGGAATCCTGAGATTTCCAAGCTTTCCAAGTGAAACTTGGCCAATTTCACGTGGAATGTTGATTTTTCCAAGCTTTCCTTGTGAAAGCTGGACTATTTCACCTTGAAACGTGAGTTTTCCACGTGAAACCTTGGTAATTTAACGTGGAAAGTTGAGATTTCCAAGATTTCCACGTGAAGCCTTGGCTTTTCACGTGAAATTCTGAGATTTCAAAGCTTTTCAAGTGAAACTTGGCCAATTTCACGCGGAATGTTGAGTTTTCCAGGCTTTCCACGTGAAACATGGGCTATTTCACGTGGAAACTTAAGTTTTCCACGTGAAACCTAGGAAATTTCGCGTGGAATGTTGAGATTTCCTAGCTTTCCACATGAAACCTTGGCTTTTCACATGGAATCCTGAGATTTCCAAGCATTTCACGTGAAACTTGGCCAATTTCACGTGGAATGTTTAGATTTCCAAGCTTTCCACATGAAACCTGGGCTATTTCACGTGGAATCTTGAGTTTTCCACCTGAAACCTTCGCAATTTCACGTGGAATGTTGAGATTTCCTAGCTTTCCACGTGAAACCTTGGCTTTTCACGTGAAATCCTGAAGTTTCCAAGCTTTTCATGTGAAACTTGGCCAATTTCACGTGGAATGTTGAGTTTTCCTAGCTTTCCACGTAAAACTTGGCCAATTTCACGCGGAAACTTAAGTTTTCCACGTGAAACCTTGGCAATTTCACGTGGAATGTTGTGATTTCCTAGCTTTCCACGTGAAACCTTAGCTTTTCACGTGTTATCCTGAGATTTCCAAGCTTTCCTCGTGAAATTTATTCAATTTCACGTGGAATGTTGAGTTTTCCAAGCTTTCCACGTGAAACCTGGGTTATTTCACGTGGAAACTTAAGTTTTCCACGTGAAACCTTGGCAAATTCACGTGGAATGTTGAGATTTCCTAGCTTTCCACATGAAACATTGGCTTTTCACGTGGAATCCTGAGATTTCCAAGGTTTCCAAGTGAAACTTGGCCAATTTCACGTGGAATGTTTAGCTTTCCAAGCTTTCCTCGTGAAACCCTTTGCTATTTCACGTCGAAACTTGAGTTTTCCACGTGAAACCTTGGCTTTTGATGTGGAATGTTGAGTTTTCCAAGCTTTCCACGTGAAACCTGGGTTATTTCACGTGGAAACTTGTGTTTTCCACGTGAAACAAACTTAAGTTTTCCACGTGAAACCTTAGCAATTTCATGTGGAATGTTGAGATTTCCTAGCTTTCCATGTGAAACCTTGGCTTTTCACGTCGAATCCTGAGATTTCCAAGCATTTCACGTGAAACTTGGCCAATTTCACGTGGAATGTTGAGATATCCTTCCTTTTCACGTGAAACATGACCAATTTCATGGTGAAACTTGAGTTTTCCATGTGAAACCTTGGCAATTTCACGTGGAATGTTGAGATTTTCTAGCTTTCGACGTGAAAATTTGACTTTTCACGTGGAATCCTGAGATTTCCAAGCTTTCCACGTGAAACCTCGGCTACTTCACGTGGAATGTTGTGATTTCCTAGCTTTCCACGTGAAACCTAGGCTATTTCACGTGGAAACTTGAGTTTTCCACGTGAAACCTTGGTAATTTCACGTGGAATGTTGAGTTTTCCAAGCTTTCCACGGGAAACCTTGGCATTTCAGGTGGAATCCTGAGATTTCCAAGCTTTCCACGTGAAACTTGGTCAATTTCACGTGGAATGTTGAGTTTTCCAAGCTTTCCACGTGAAACCCAGGCTATTTCACGTGGAAACTTGAGTTTTCCACGTGAAACCTTGGCAATTTCACGTGGAATGTTGAGATTTCCTAGCTTTCCACGTGAAACCTTGGCTTTTCACGTGGAATCCTGAGATTTCCAAGCTTTCCTTGTGAAACTTGGTCAATTTCACGTGGAATGTTGAGTTTTCCAAGCTTTCCACGTGAAACCTAAGTTATTTCACGTCGAAACTTAAGTTTTCCACGTGAAACCTTGGCAAATTCACGTGGAATGTTGAGATTTCCTAGCTTTCCACATTAAACATTGGCTTTTCACGTGGCACCCTGAGATTTCCAAGCTTTCCAAGTGAAACTTGGCCAATTTCACGTGGAATGTTTAGCTTTCCAAGCTTTCCTCGTGAAACCCTTTGCTATTTCACGTCGAAACTTGAGTTTTCCACGTGAAACTTGGCTTTTGACATGGAATGTTGAGTTTTCCAAGTGAAACAAACTTAAGTTTTCCACGTGAAATAGCCCAGGTTTCACGTGGAAACTTGAGTTTTCCACGTGAAACAAAATTAAGTTTTCCACGTGAAACCTTAGCAATTTCATGTGGAATGTTGAGATTTCCTAGCTTTCCACGTGAAGCCTTGGCTTTTCACGTGGAATCCTGAGATTTCCAAGCTTTTCACGTGAAACTTGGTCAATTTCATGTGGAATGTTGAGATATCCTTCCTTTTCACGTGAAACATGACCAATTTCATGGTGAAACTTGAGTTTTCCATGTGAAACCTTGGCAATTTCACGTGGAATGTTGAGATTTTCTAGCTTTCTACGTGAAACCTTGACTTTTCACGTGGAATCTTGAGATTTCCAACCTTTCCACGTGAAATCTCTACTACTTCACATGGAATGTTGTGATTTCCTAGCTTTCCACGTGAAACCTTGGCTTTTCAGGTGGAATCCTGAGATTTCCAAGCTTTCCACGTCAAACTTGGTGAATTTCACGTGGAATGTTGAGTTTTCCAAGCTTTCCACGTGAAACCTTGGCTTTTTAGGTGGAATCCTGAGATTTCCATGCTTTCCACGTGAAACTTGGTCAATTTCACGTGGAATGTTGTGTTTTCCAAGCTTTCCACGTGAAACCTAGGCTATTTCACGTGGAAACTTGAGTTTTAAACGTGAAACCTTGGCAATTTCACGTGGAATGTTGAGATTTCCTAGCTTTCCACGTGAAACCTTGGCTTTTCACGTGGAATCCTGAGATTTCCAAGCTTTCCTTGTGAAACTTGGTCAATTTCACGTGGAATGTTGAGTTTTCCAAGCTTTCCACGTGAAACCTAAGTTATTTCACGTCGAAACTTAAGTTTTCCACGTGAAACCTTGGCAAATTCACGTGGAATGTTGAGATTTCCTAGCTTTCCACATTAAACATTGGCTTTTCACGTGGCACCCTGAGATTTCCAAGCTTTCCAAGTGAAACTTGGCCAATTTCACGTGGAATGTTTAGCTTTCCAAGCTTTCCTCGTGAAACCCTTTGCTATTTCACGTCGAAACTTGAGTTTTCCACGAGAAACCTTGGCTATTGACGTGGAATGTTGAGTTTTCCAAGTGAAACAAACTTAAGTTTTCCACGTGAAATAGCCCAGGTTTCACGTGGAAACTTGAGTTTTCCACGTGAAACAAACTTAAGTTTTCCACGTGAAACCTTAGCAATTTCATGTGGAATGTTGAGATTTCCTAGCTTTCCACGTGAAGCCTTGGCTTTTCACGTGGAATCCTGAGATTTCCAAGCTTTTCACGTGAAACTTGGCCAATTTCACGTGGAATGTTGAGATATCCTTCCTTTTCACGTGAAACATGACCAATTTCATGGTGAAACTTGAGTTTTCCATGTGAAACCTTGGCAATTTCACGTGGAATGTTGAGATTTTCTAGCTTTCTACGTGAAACCTTGACTTTTCACGTGGAATCTTGAGATTTCCAACCTTTCCACGTGAAATCTCTACTACTTCACATGGAATGTTGTGATTTCCTAGCTTTCCACGTGAAACCTTGGCTTTTCAGGTGGAATCCTGAGATTTCCAAGCTTTCCACGTCAAACTTGGTGAATTTCACGTGGAATGTTGAGTTTTCCAAGCTTTCCACGTGAAACCTTGGCTTTTTAGGTGGAATCCTGAGATTTCCAAGCTTTCCACGTGAAACTTGGTCAATTTCACGTGGAATGTTGAGTTTTCCAAGCTTTCCACGTGAAACCTAGGCTATTTCACGTGGAAACTTGAGTTTTCCACGTGAAACCTTGGCAATTTCACGTGGAATGTTGAGATTTCCTAGCTTTCCACGTGAAACCTTGGCTTTTCACGTGGAATCCTGAGATTTCCAAGCTTTCCTTGTGAAACTTGGTCAATTTCACGTGGAATGTTGAGTTTTCCAAGCTTTCCACGTGAAACCTAAGTTATTTCACGTGGAAACTTAAGTTTTCCACGTGAAACCTTGGCAAATTCACGTGGAATGTTGAGATTTCCTAGCTTTCCACATGAAACATTGGCTTTTCACGAGGAATCCTGAGATTTCCAAACTTTCCAAGTGAAACTTGGCCAATTTCACGTGGAATGTTTAGCTTTCCAAGCTTTCCTCGTGAAACCCTTTGCTATTTCACGTCGAAACTTGAGTTTTCCACGTGAAACTTGGCTTTTGACATGGAATGTTGAGTTTTCCAAGTGAAACAAACTTAAGTTTTCCACGTGAAATAGCCCAGGTTTCACGTGGAAACTTGAGTTTTCCACGTGAAACAAACTTAAGTTTTCCACGTGAAACCTTAGCAATTTCATGTGGAATGTTGAGATTTCCTAGCTTTCCACGTGAAGCCTTGGCTTTTCACGTGGAATCCTGAGATTTCCAAGCTTTTCACGTGAAACTTGGTCAATTTCACGTGGAATGTTGAGTTTTCCAAGCTTTCCACGTGAAACCTAAGTTATTTCACGTGGAAACTTAAGTTTTCCACGTGAAACCTTGGCAAAGTCACGTGGAATGTTGAGATTTCCTAGCTTTCCACATTAAACATTGGCTTTTCACGTGGAACCCTGAGATTTCCAAGCTTTCCAAGTGAAACTTGGCCAATTTCACGTGGAATGTTTAGCTTTCCAAGCTTTCCACGTGAAACCTTGGCTTTTGACGTGGAATGTTGAGTTTTCCAAGTGAAACAAACTTAAGTTTTCCAAGTGAAATAGCCCAGGTTTCACGTGGAAACTTGAGTTTTCCACGTGAAACAAACTTAAGTTTTCCACGTGAAACCTTAGCAATTTCATGTGGAATGTTGAGATTTCCTAGCTTTCCACGTGAAGCCTTGGCTTTTCACGTGGAATCCTGAGATTTCCAAGCTTTTCACGTGAAACTTGGCCAATTTCACGTGGAATGTTGAGATATCCTTCCTTTTCACGTGAAACAAGACCAATTTCATGGTGAAACTAGAGTTTTCCATGTGAAACCTTGGCAATTTCACGTGGAATGTTGAGATTTTCTAGCTTTCGACGTGAAACCTTGACTTTTCACGTGGAATCCTGAGATTTCCAAGCTTTCCACGTGAAACCTCTACTACTTCACGTGGAATGTTGTGATTTCCTAGCTTTCCACGTGAAACATTGGCTTTTCAGGTGGAATTATGAGATTTCCAAGCCTTCCACGTGAAACTTGGTCAATTTCACGTGGAATGTTGAGTTTTCCAAGCTTTCCACGTGAAACCATGGCTTTTCAGGTGGAATCCTGAGATTTCCAAGCTTTCCACATGAAACTTGGTCAATTTCAAGTGGAATGTTGAGTTTTCCAAGCTTTCCACATGAAACCTAGGCTATTTCACGTGGAAACTTGAGTTTTCCACGTGAAACCTTGGCAATTTCACGTGGAATGTTGAGATTTCCTAGCTTTCCACGTGAAACCGTGGCTTTTCACGTGGAATCCTGAGATTTCCAAGCATTTCACGTGAAACTTGACCAATTTCACGTGGAATTTTGAGTTTTCAAGCTTTCCACGTGAAACCTGGGTTATTTCACGTGGAAACTTAAGTTTTCCACGTGAAACCTTGGCAATTTCACGTGGAATCTTGAGATTTCCTAGCTTTCCACATGAAACCTTGACTTTTCACGTTGAATCCTCAGATTTCCAATCTTTTCACGTGAAACTTGGCCAATTTCACGTGGAATGTTTAGTTTTCGAAGCTTTCCACGTGAAACCTGGGTTATTTCACGTGGAAACTTGAGTTTTCCACTTGAAACCTTAGCAATTTCACGTGGAATGTTGACATTTCCAAGCTTTCGTTGTGAAACTTGGGCTATTTCACGTGGAAACTTGAGTTTTCCACGTGAAACCTTGGCAATTTCAGGTGGAATGTTGAGATTTCCTAGCTTTCCATGTGAAACCTTGACTTTTCACGTGGAATATTGAGATTTCCATGTTTTTCACGTGAAACTTGGCCAATTTCACGTGGAATGTTTAGATTTCCTTCCTTTTCACGTGAAACCTTGACAATTTCACGTTTAATGTTGAGATTTCCTAATTTTTCACGTGAAACCTTGGTTTTTCACGTGGAATCCTGAGATTTCCAAGCTTTCCACGTGAAACTTGGTCGATTTCATGTGGAATGTTGAGTTTTCCAAGCTTTCGACGTGAAACCTTTGCTATTTCACGTGGAAACTTGAGTTTTCCACGTGAAACCTTGGCAATTTCACGTGAAATGTTGAGATTTCCTAGCTTTCCACGTGAAACCTTGGCTTTTCCACATGAGATTACCTATCCTTCTTCGTGAAACTTGGGAAATTTCACGTGGAAACTTGAGTTTTCTTTGCATTCCTCGTGAAACCTGGACAATTTTATGAGGTTTCCTTGCTTTTCTCGTGAAACTTCGGGAATTTCACGTGGAAACTTGATTTTTCCAAACATTCCTCGTGAAACTGGGGAAATATCAAGAGTAAACTTGAGATTTCCTAGCATTACTCGTGAAGTTCGGGAAATTTCACGAGGGAACTTGAGTATTCTTTGCATTCCTCGTGAATTGGGGCAATTTCATGAGGAAACTTGAGTTTTCCTTGTCATTCTCGTGAAACTTTGCCAATTTCATGATATTTCCTAGCGTTCCTCGTGAAACTTGGGGAATTTCACGACGGAACTTTGGTATTCTTTGCATTCCTCGTGAAACTAGGGAAATTTGACGAGGAAACTTCAGTTTTACTTACCTTTCTCATGTAACTTGGGCAATTTGACGAGACTTCCTAGCATTCCTCAAGAAACTTGGCGAATTTCACGAGGGAACTTGAGTTTTCATAGCATTCCTCGTGTAACTTGGGGAATTTCACATAGAAACTTGGTTTCCCTTGCCTTTCTCGTGAAACTTTGACAATTTCATGAGATTTACAAGCATTCATCGTGAAACTAGGGAAATTTCACGTAGAAACTTGAGTTTTCTTAGCATTCCCTGTAAAACTTGGGCAGTTTCATGAGATTTCCTAGCATTCCTCGTGAAACTTGGGAAATTTCACGTGGAAACTTGAGTTTTTTAGCATTCCCTGTAAAACATGGGCAGTTTCATGAGATTTCCTAGCATTCCTCTTGAAACTTGGGAAATTTCACGTGGAAACTTGAGTTTTCTTTGCATTCCTCGTGAAACTTGGGCAATTTTATGAGGTTTCCTTGCCTTTCTCGTGAAACTTGTGGAATTTCACGTGGAAACTTGATTTTTCCAAACATTCCTTGTGAAACTGGGGAAATTTCACGAGTAAACTTGAGTTTTCCTTGCCTTTCTCGTGAAACTTGGGAAATTTCATGAGATTTCCTAGCATTACTCGTGAAAATCGGGTAATTTCACGAGGGAACATGAGTATTCTTTGCATTCCTCGTGAAACTTGGGCAATTTCATGAGATTTCCTAGCATTACTCGTGAAACTCGGGAAATTTCACGAGGGAACTTGAGTATTCTTTGCATTCCTCGTGAAACTGGGGTAATTTCACTAGCAAACTTGAGTTTTCCTTGCCATTCTTGTGAAACTTTGCCAATTTCATGAGATTTCCTAGCATTACTCGTGAAACTCGGGAAATTTCACGAGGGAACTTGAGTATTCTTTGCATTCCTCTTGAAGCAGGGGCAATTTCACGAGGAAACTTGAGTTTTCCTTGCCATTCTCGTGAAACTTTGCCAATTTCATTAGATTTCCTAGCTTTCCTCGTGAAACTTGGGGAATTTCACGACGGAACTTTGGTATTCTTTGCATTCCTCGTGAGACTGGGGAAATTTCACGAGGAAACTTCAGTTTTAGTTACCTTTCTCATGAAACTTGGGCAATTTCATGAGACTTCCTAGCATTCCTCGTGAAACTTGGGGAATTTCATGAGGAAACTTGGTTTCCCTTGCTTTTCTCGTGAAACTTTGCCAATTTCATGAGATTTACAAGCATTCATCGTGAAACTTGGGATATTTCACGTGGAAACTTGAGTTTTCTTAGCATTCCCGGTGAAACCGGGGCAGATTCATGAGATTTCCTAGCATTCTTCGTGAAACTTGGGAAATTTCACGTGGAAACTTGAGTTTTCTTTGCATTCCTCGTGAAACCTGGGCAATTTTATGAGGTTTCCTTGCCTTTCTCGTGAAACTTAGGGAATTTCACGTGGAAACTTGATTTTTCCAAACTTTCCTCGTGAAACTGGGGAAATTTCACGAGTAAACTTGAGTTTTCCTTGCCTTCCTCGTGAAACTTAAGCAATTTCATGAGATTTCCTAGCATTACTCGTGAAACTCGAGAAATTTCACGTGGAAACTTGAGTTTTCTTTGCAGTCCTCGTGAAACCTGGGCAATTTTATGAGGTTTCCTTGCCTTTCTCGTGAAACTTAGGGAATTTCACGTGGAAACTTGATTTTTCCAAACATTCCTCGTGAAACTGGGGAAATTTCATGAGTAAACTTGAGTTTTCATTGCCTTTCTCGTGAAACTTGGGCAATTTCATGAGATTTCCTAGCATTCCTCGTGAAACTTGGGGAATTTCACGAGGGAACTTGAGTATTCTTTGCATTCCTCGTGAAACTTGGGCAATTTCATGAGGTTTCCTCGCCATTCTCGTAAAACTTGGGGAATTTAATGAGTTTTACAAGCATTCCTCGTGAAACTTGAGAAATTTCACGTGGAAACTTGAGTTTTCTTAGCACTCCTCGTGAAACTTGAGGAATTTCACGAGGGAACTTGAGTATTCTTTTCATTCGTCGTGAATTTGGGGAAATTTCACGAGGAAACTTGAGTTTTCCTTGCCTTTCTCGTGAAACTTGGGCAATTTCATGAGATTTCCTAGCATTCCTCGTGAAACTAGGGGAATTTCACGAGGGAACTTGAGTATTCATTCCATTCCTCGTGAAACTTGGTCAATTTCATGAGGTTTCCTTGCCATTCTCGTGAAACATGGGGACTTTCACGTGGAAACTTGATTTTGCCAAGTATTCCTCGTGAAATTGGGGACTTGAGTTTTTTTTATCTTTCTCGTGAAACTTGGGCAATTTGATGAGATTTCCTAGCATTCCTCGTAAAACTTGGGACATTTCACGTGGAAACTTGAGTTTTCTTAGCATTACTCGTGAAAGTTGGGCAATTTCATGAGGTTTCCTTGCCTTTCTCATGAAACTGGGGGAATTTCACTTGGAAACTGGATTTTTCCTAACCTTTCTCATGAGACTTTGCCAATTTCATGAGATTTCCTAGCATTCATCGTGAAACTTGGGAAATTTCACGTGGAAACTTGAGTTTTCTTAGCATTCCGTCTGAAACTTGGGCAGTTTCATGAGATTTCCTAGCATTCCTCGTGACACTTGGGGAATTTCACGAGGAAACTTGAGTTTTCTTACCATTCCTCGTGAAACTTGGGAAATTTCACGTGGAAACTTGAGTTTTCTTAGCATTCCTCGCGAAACTTAAGCAATTTCATGAGGTTTCCTTGCCTCTCTCGTGAAACTTTGGGAACTACACGTGGAAACTTTATTTTTCCAAGAATTCCTCATTAAACTGAGGAAATGTCACGAAGAAACTTGAGTTTTCCTTTCCTTTCTCGTGAAACTTGGGAAATTTCACGTGGAAACTTGATTTTTCCAAGCATTCCTCGTGAAATTAGGGAATTTTCACGAGGAAACTTGAGTTTTCCTTACCTTTCTCGTGAAACTTGAGCAATTTCATGAGATTTACTAGCATTCCTAGTGAAATTTGGGAAATTTCATGTGGAAACTTGAGTGTTCTTTGCATTCCTCGTGAAACTTGGGCAATTTCATGAGGTTTCCTTGCCTTTCTCGTGAAACTTGGGGAATTTCACGTGGAAACTTGATTTTTCCTAGCATTCCTCGTGAAACTGGGGAAATTTGACGAGGAAACTTGTATTTTCGTTGCCTTTCTCGTGAAACTTTGCCAATTTCGTGAGATTTCCTAGCATTCATCGTGAAACTTGGGAAATTTCACGTGGAAACTTGAGTTTTCATAGCATTCCCTCTGAAACTTGGGCAGTATCAAGAGATTTCCTAGCATTCCTCGTGAAACTTGGGGAATTTCACAAGGAAACTTGAGTTTTCTTAACATTCCTCGTGATACTTGGGGAATTTCACGAGGAAACTTGAGTTTTCTTAACATTCCTCGTGAAACTTGGGAAATTTAACCTGAAAACTTGACTTTTCCTAGCATTCCTCGCTAAATTTGGGCAATTTCATGTGGTTTCCATGCTTTTCTTGTGAAACTTGGGGAATTTCACGTGGAAACTTGAGTTTTCCTTACACGTGGAAACTTCATTTTTCCAAGAATTCCGCATCAAACTGGGGAAATTTCACAAAGAAACTTGAGTTTTCCTGTCCTTTCTCGTGAAACTTGGGGAATTTCATGTGGAAACTTGATTTTTCCAAGCATTCCTCGTGAAACTGGGTAATTTTCACGAGGAAACTTGAGTTTCCCTTACCTTTCTCGTGAAACTTGGGCAATTTCATGACATTTCCTTACATTCCCCGTGAAACTGGGGAAATTTCACGAGGAAACTTGAGTTTTCCTTACCTTTCTCGTGAAACTTGGGCAATTTCATGAGATTTACTAGCATTCCTCGTGAAACTTGGGAAATTTCACGTGGAAACTTGAGTTTTCTAAGCATTCCTCGTGACCCTTGGTGAATTTCATGAGGTTTCCTTGCCTTTCTCGTGAAACTTGGGGAGTTCCCAAGTTTCACGCGGAAACTTGATGTTTCCTATCCTTTCTCGTGAAACTTTGCCAATTTCATGAGATTTCCTAGCATTCATCGTGAAACTTGGGAAATTTAACGTGGAAACTTGAGTTTTCTTAGCATTCCCTCTGAAACTTGGGCAGTTTCAGGAGATTTCCTAGCATTCCTCGTGAAACTTGGGAAATTTCACCTGGAAACATGAGTTTTCTTAGCATTCCTCGCGAAACTTGGGCAATCTCCATCGCACACCATTTACTGGTTCTGTTTCCCGATCTGAATCGTTGTCTCCTTCCTTTCACGATCTGGTGCCTTCCCTCATCCATTGTAGCCACTGATTTCAATCTGGAATCCACTTTTCTCAACCAAAATCCGTTCCAATCATAGCATCATATTGTAGCTACCTCATACACATGAATTCTTTCATCGGAAATCGTCATAAATCAAAGGTGAAATCAAGAAAATCAAGAGTGAAATCGGTTATGCAATCAATCCACGTGATCCGGGAATCAAAAGTTCACTGGTTCCCACATACGGCGCCAAATGTTCCTGCCATGAACATTAAGATAGGGTGTAGTACCTATAGTAGAGAGATTGCACTAAGAGAGAGTATCTAGAGAAAGAGTGTAACTGATTATAGAGAAAATAATTGAATCACAAGTGTGTATTGATCAAATGAGCCAAAAGTCCCTTACAAATGGTAACTGTAACATCCCTAAATCTTGAGGGTCATTTTATTAATATTTTCCAAAAACGTGGATAAATTTTAGCCGAAATAAAAACTTTTTTAAAACATTGCTTGAGAATAAAGAATGTAACACCCCGATTTCCAGGTGTCACTTTAGTAACCAAAAATAAACTTTACGCGGAAAACAGGTAATTTTTTTTCGATTGATTCCTTTTTAAACAAAGCGATAAAGAAATAAAGACAAAACCCAACAACTAAGCTAACCGATATACAATATATGCACATGTACAGCCTCAGCTGCACTCCATGTCACGCGCACTCGCAGTGACTCCAAGTAGTGTGCCCGCAGGCAAATATATACAAACCAGAACTGTAAGTAAGAGTATCAAATATACAGTTATCCAGAGAAAGTCGGCACCCAAAAATGGCCTGAAAGAAAGACCCCTATACTCCGACAGACTCTCTGTGATCCTCCTCAAAAGAACCACACAAAAAGCCACCACATCGGAACCTACCCTGTCCCAAAAAGAAACTGACGATCAGAGCTCTACACAAAAAATGACGCTAGCCTAACCTACCCTCCCAGCTCAGCTCACAGATCCTCCTCCTCCTCATCGCTGCTCGGCGAGTAGCTCTCCCCACTGCTCTCGGAGTCAGAATCGGAATCCACCGTAATCATCTCGGTGTCCAAGTCCACGACCTCCCTCCTAACTGTCCTGCACACCGCCCTAGTCGAGCCGGTCTCCACATCTACCTCTCCTGTAAGTACATCCTCCTCCACCACCCTCATCAAGGGGTCCACACGGTAGCCGTGCGGTGAAGAGAAAGAAAAGAGACGTGAGGCAGATGGGACGACGGGCTCCCTCTTCGGCCGCACAAGCCTAGAGGACGACGCCACGTCGGTAGGATCGATGGCAGTAGCAGGAAGTGGCGCAACATGTGCAGCAACAGCAGGCTCAATCTCCGCCGGGTCCTCCTCAACAGAAGGTGAAGTCGGAGGTGGTGCAGGTGGTGCATGCCCAGTGCCTGGTCCACAGTGAACTGAGGGCGGCAAGTCAAAACTCAGCTCCATACGCCGTAGCACTCCTCTCGTCAGGCGTCCTCGCTCATCCGTCCGGTCCTCCATGACCCTTCCCCTGTACGTCGCTCGGTGACCAGGGACATCAATCACCCAAGCGGTGGGGGCAGCACGATCGATGACCTCATACCTGATCCCCCCCGAGGGAGAGACCATCGAAAACCAATCGGCCATCGACATCTGGCAGCAGGCCGACCGCCCAAACACAAACATGCAACCAAAGCCAAGGCGCTAGGGTCAACTCACAGAAATACGTAGATATACACTCAACATGTGATATGGGGTATAGATATATGTTGATATATATATATAAACAATCCTAGCATGTTATGGCTCTAACAATGCTTCAATAACCAAACAGCACACAGTTCAAGTCAGAATGAATGTATGCGTGAAATGCAATCATGAATCCGGATTTGTGACGCGTTCCCGTTCGCCACAAGTGAAGCATTCCCGTTCTTCACTATGGATGAACCATTCCCGTTATTCATCCTGGATGAACCATTCCCGTTATTCATCCTTGGTGAACCATTCCCGTTATTCACCATATGATGAACCATTTGTAAGGCCCAAGTTTTTAAGCTTATGCTAAGTGAATAAATTTCTTATTCACGATTAGGGTTGATGTAATGTGAAGGGAAACCTGAACAAAAGTTCATTAAATGAAATATATTTATGAAGGAGAAAGTTCAGGAAAAGTTCAAGGATTGCATTATGATCGATAAAAGTTATAGCACGATCGTTATACGCTTAACCTAGGTCAGAAACCCTAGTATATAGCTAATTTTCACTTTTAGGCACGATGGAAGTTAATTCCAAAAATCTTCAGAGAAATGTTAGAACTTCTCTTTTTCCATATATCAAAATCGTTTCGAGGCGAAACTCTAGGATCTACGAACGTCCAATTCCAATCATCGGAAGTTTGCCGAAACTGAAACCCTGGTATTTCAAAACCCTAGAATCACCCGACTATGAAGACTTTTTCTATTCGGAACATCAAATGAAGATTCTACACGCGTACACCCATTTCTCTTGATGATTTCAATCTTTCTTCAGAAGGAAGTTTTCTATTCCGACACCCGATGCAAAAAGCAACTTATCGGGTAAAATAGTTTTATACCGATTATGCATTAGTCGCCAAAAATACAAGGAGACCTCATTTTAGTTTTGGAATTCTTTCGCCAAAACCTATCTTAGAATTCATGGAGAATGAAGCCGGAAAAATCAGATTCGCGAAACTTTCATTTTACCGCGTTTTGCCAACCTCTATATATAGTCAAGAAATGAGAAAAAAACACAAAAACTCACCCAAAAACCCACTCAAGGCCGCGAGTTTGCAAGGAGGAGGAGAAGAGAAGATTTTGTTCATTTCTTGCTTGATCGTCGATCAATCAGTTGCTGCTTCAAGGTTTCGAGGTATAGTCGCTAATCCTTACCTCTGATCGCTTTTTCCATAGCTTTTCTGTAGACTTTTCTGAGCTGATAGTTTATGGGTTTTTGCAAAACTATCCTGAATATTTCATTTCTGATTCTAAACCTCTTCCTTATGTGCCCAAGATCACTTCTGCCGGGTTAGATTTTCCGTTATGTCGCCGGAATTCCGCCGGAATCAATTTTAGCCTTAAATACCCATTTTTGGAGTTTTTGGAGTAAAGCTTCAACCTTTAGGCTAAAAACTATCGCCTTAGCTTAGTGCTAGTAGGATTAGTTGTCATAAACGTCGTTGGTGACGCCCCTGTCAAATTTTATTTTTGGGATTTCAGTTTTGAAAATCCTAAGTTAAAAATCATGACCAAAATACCCCTGCGACAGTTTTTTATCCGATAATTTTTCCGAGTTCAGAATACCCTTAGTTACGGCTAATGATAGCATAGGAACCAAGTTTGATCGAAGAAAAATCGAGTCTCCTAATTACCTAAAGTGGCCGAGCCTATAGGGGGAGGAGGAGGAAAATTTCCTTTTCCGAAAACTTGTCTTTCGCGCTAGATTATCGTACCTTAGAGTATAGATTACTTCGAGTAACCTTAGTAAGTATCGATAGCTTAGATTTCGATAGATTCTGATAGTATTTCTGTGGTTTTGCTCTAAAGGTGATTTTGAGGAATTTCCAGCGGAGCAAGGCTTTGATTGTGAAGGAGCTTTAGGAGATAACTCTGGAGAACCTACAGGTGAGGGCTTCTCACTGAATCTCTAGTTAATGCTTAGGGTCGATGCTCTCGACATTGTTTACTGTTTATGCACTGGATTGTGTGTGATTGGAAAATGTTTTCTGAGGCTTCGGCTGACAATGTATATGATTCATCTACTGAATGTTTTTGAGATTGACTTACATGCTATGTGCTATGTGGGTAATCTAGGATGTGTGGTGCATGCTTTATATGCTAAATGCTAAGTGTTTATAATGAGATTTATTGATATATGACATGTTGTTGATTGTGATGATTTAAATATGCTTTGCACTGGAATCTGAGATTCTGAATGGTGAGAATAGCGGGCAGGTCATGCCGATTTTATTTTGAGAGTTTTGAGAAAGGTTGATAGGACGAACGAGGTTCGGGCCTTGTTTTTGTTAGTGGATCGAGACATTCTCTGGAAGTGATTTGGGATTGGGAGATCCTGAAAATGTATAAGACTTGCAATAAGACAAAATGGAATCTATTTTATAAAGAAAACTCATAAGACCTTAAATAACCTCTAAATCTTTAAGTAATGATAACAACCTCGAAAGGAAGGCGTGGAAGTCAAATCTTAGTTTTGGAAAACGAGAAGTGTCGTCGGATCCCAGTATTGAGAAAGTTGAGAGGCTTCGAGTATGTAGATGTTGTGGTGCTGTTGGAGCAGCGTTTGTTGTTGTGCTGTTGGAGCAGCTATTGTTGTTGTGCTGTTGGAGCAGCTATGTTGTTGGGCTATCCTGGGGATAAGTCCGGGGAATTGATAGTTCCCGAGTATGTGATACTCTTGTGCTGTTGGAGCAGCTATGTGTTGTGGTGAAGCGTGTCTTTTGGTCGCAGAATCGACCGTTACCTTAGGGTAAGCTTTTAGAGACTTTAATTTACCTAGAACACGTGGCGACGTGTCGAGTGAGATTCGGAGACGTTGTTTGACTAATCATCCTGCATACATGCAACATTAATGAGGTATTAACACAGGACGTACTCTGGACCTCGTCGGATTCCAAAATGGTCATAAGACCCGGATTTCCGTGTAAGAGTGTCTGTAGACGTCTCTTGTAGCAAACCGAAATGGCAGACCTACGGGTTACGGCTGATCTGGCTACCTTGGTTTGGTGTAAGAGACACGCGGGCAGAATGGTCCCACCGTTGCTGGTGCTAGGATTGATCCGGTTGATGTCCATCCCAGAGGCACGCGAGCAGAATGGTCCCACCGTTGCTGGTGCTAGGATTGACTCGTTTGATGTCCATACCTATGTTTGGTGTAAGAGGCACACGGGCAGAATGGTCCCACCGTTTCTGGTGCTAGGATTGATCCGTTTGATGTCCATCCGTTCCGGATTGCATATTGGTTGACTGGGTTAACCTGCATATCATTTCATGCAACATGCATACTGACTTAGTTGTTGAGTGTGTTTGATACTTGTTAATTCTACTTGAGGCATGTTAACTGTGATTTATTGCTGTTTACATTCATTGTGAAATATACAACCCTAGGATGTAATCCCTAGTTATAAGCCTAAGTGGCTAATCTTTTATCGGTATCTATTGGTGGTATTATTTATATAATTCTTTGGAGTTGACCCTCGCGTCTTCTGTGTGTGCTTTGGCGAACAAACGCCCTTTGTCAGATGTCTTCGGCGGGCTGATTCATGATGGTTCATCCTTCGGGAGGAACTAGGGTTGAGATGCGGGAATGGAGCGTATCGCGGTTGCGAGAGGAGGACGGATGGTGTACATAGACTAGGTCGTTCTGGATTTCAAATTCGGACGACGATCATGCTAGCATGTAGGTTTTAGTGCTGGTGTGAGCTCCTCGAGATGGGATTAGTGTAGGAGTAGAGTCTTAGCTCTGAACATCATTTGTTTTCTTTGGGAACAGGGTAGTTTCCCACCTATAGCTTTTTGTGTGGTTTCTTTACGGGAATCACAGAGAGTTGGTTGGACATAGGAGATCTTGTTTCAGGCCGATGGGCCAGCTCATTCTCAGTTTTGAGGGATGGTGTTGCGGACACTTCACCCTTTTCATTTGGTTTGTATATATTGCCTACGGGCGCTACACTTTTCTTTCCGTCACTGGAGGTTACTCGTGACGAGGTTGTTACTTACAGCGGGGGCTGTATTATATATTGTACATTAGTTCTGTTGCTTTTCGCTTTTGGGTTTTATCTATTTCAGTCTTGTCTTAGTTATTATCAAAAAAAAAAATATATTCACGTTTTTCCGCATTAAGTTTACTTTCGGTTACTAAAGTGACGCCACCGAAATCGGGGTGTTACATTGTGGTATCAGAGCACGGTCGAGTCTTTCGGGAGTTGTTGGGGAATAGGTCTTCTGTGCTAGGTTGTGTGACTCTGCAAAGAGTGAAAATTGATTGTCTGCAAGCGATTTTTCGCTTAGAATTGATTGAAGTTAGTGCTTAATCATATTGTATAGCATGTAAGATGCTATCTCATGATGAGTACTAACTGTTTGATTGACTTAACAGAACCTAGATGTTATCCTAGGAATGGATTGGTTGTCCCGCTACCATTGTCTTTTGGACTGCGACCGAAAGAGAGTGGTATTTCCTGATTCGGATCTTTCCGAGTATCTATCTGCTAACCACATTAGCGTCTCTTTGAACGAGGCTGAGATTAAGTTCTGCTTATCATCCGCAGACTGATGGACAGACTGAGAGGACTATTCAGTCGTTGGAGGATTTGTTAAGCGCTTGCGTGTTAGACAACAAGGACAGTTGGGATGCCTTATTGCCATTGATTGAGTTCACATACAACAACAGTTTCCATACGAGCATTGGTATGGCACCGTATGAGGCTTTGTATGGCCGCAAGTGTAGAACACCTTTGTGTTGGTACCAAAACGGAGAAAATCTGTTGGTAGGACCGGAACTTCTGCAACAGACCACTGAGAAGATCAAGCAGATCAGAGAGAAGATGAAGACTTCTCAGAGTAGACAGAAGAGTTATGCCGATCAGAGGCGCAGAACTCTGGAATTCGAAGAAGGAGATCATGTATTTCTGCGAGTGACTCAGACAACAGGAGTTGGTCGAGCAATCAAGTCAAAGAAGCTTACGCCCAAGTTCATTGGACCGTATCAGATCACTCATCGAATTGGACCAGTCGCTTATCAGATTGCACTACCTCCATTTCTATCAAACATTCATGATGTATTCCACGTGTCACAACTGAGGAAGTATATTGCGGATCCGACACATGTTATCGAGCTGGATGACATTGAGTTGAAGGATGATCTGTCTTTCGAGACACCGCCAATTAGCATTGGTGACACCAGGATAAAACAGTTGAGAGGGAAAGAGATCGAGTTAGTGAAGGTCATTTGGAACAAAGACACCGGTGATGCGACATGGGAGCTGAAGGAGAAGATTCAAGAACAGTATCCAGAACTTTTTACTAACCCTTAAGTTTCGAGGTCGAAACTTTCTTTTTGGAGGGTAGTAATGTAAGGCCCAAGTTTTTAAGCTTATGCTAAGTGAATAAATTTCTTATTCACGATTAGGGTTGATGTAATGTGAAGGGAAACCTGAACAAAAGTTCATTAAATGAAATATATTTATGAAGGAGAAAGTTCAGGAAAAGTTCAAGGATTGCATTATGATCGATAAAAGTTATAGCACGATCGTTATACGCTTAACCTAGGTAAGAAACCCTAGTATATAGCTAATTTTCACTTTTAGGCACGATGGAAATTAATTCCAAAAATCTTCAGAGAAATGTTAGAACTTCTCTTTTTCCATATATCAAAATCGTTTCGAGGTGAAACTCTAGGATCTACGAACGTCCGATTCCAATCATCGGAAGTTTGCCGAAACTGAAACCCTGGTATTTCAAAACCCTAGAATCACCCGACTATGAAGACTTTTTCTATTCGGAACATCAAATGAAGATTCTACACGCGTACACCCATTTCTCTTGATGATTTCAATCTTTCTTCAGAAGGAAGTTTTCTATTCCGACACCCGATGCAAAAAGCAACTTATCGGGTAAAATAGTTTTATACCGATTATGCATTAGTCGCCAAAAATACAAGGAGACCTCATTTTAGTTTTGGAATTCTTTCGCCAAAACCTATCTTAGAATTCATGGAGAATGAAGCCGGAAAAATCAGATTCGCGAAACTTTCATTTTACCGCGTTTTGCCAACCTCTATATATAGTCAAGAAATGAGAAAAAAACACAAAAAATCACCCAAAAACCCACTCAAGGCCGCGAGTTTGCAAGGAGGAGGAGAAGAGAAGATTTTGTTCATTTCTTGCTTGATCGTCGATCAATCAGTTGCTGCTTCAAGGTTTCGAGGTATAGTCGCTAATCCTTACCTCTGATCGCTTTTTCCATAGCTTTTCTGTAGACTTTTCTGAGCTGATAGTTTATGGGTTTTTGCAAAACTATCCTGAATATTTCATTTCTGATTCTAAACCTCTTCCTTATGTGCCCAAGATCACTTCTGCCGGGTTAGATTTTCCGTTATGTCGCCGGAATTCCGCCGGAATCAATTTTAGCCTTAAATACCCATTTTTGGAGTTTTTGGAGTAAAGCTTCAACCTTTAGGCTAAAAACTATCGCCTTAACTTAGTGCTAGTAGGATTAGTTGTCATAAACGTCGTTGGTGACGTCCCTGTCAAATTTTATTTTTGGGATTTCAGTTTTGAAAATCCTAAGTTAAAAATCATGACCAAAATACCCCTGCGACAGTTTTTGATCCGATAATTTTTCCGAGTTCAGAATACCCTTAGTTACGGCTAATGATAGCATAGGAACCAAGTTTGATCGAAGAAAAATCGAGTCTCCTAATTACCTAAAGTGGCCGAGCCTATAGGGGGAGGAGGAGGAAAATTTCCTTTTCCGAAAACTTGTCTTTCGCGCTAGATTATCGTACCTTAGAGTATAGATTACTTCGAGTAACCTTAGTAAGTATCGATAGCTTAGTTTTCGATAGATTCTGATAGTATTTCTGTGGTTTTGCTCTAAAGGTGATTTTGAGGAATTTCCAGCGGAGCAAGGCTTTGATTGTGAAGGAGCTTTAGGAGATAACTCTGGAGAACCTACAGGTGAGGGCTTCTCACTGAATCTCTAGTTAATGCTTAGGGTCGATGCTCTCGACATTGTTTACTGTTTATGCACTGGATTGTGTGTGATTGGAAAATGTTTTCTGAGGCTTCGGCTGACAATGTAGATGATTCATCTACTGAATGTTTTTGAGATTGACTTACATGCTATGTGGGTAATCTAGGATGTGTGGTGCATGCTTTATATGCTAAATGCTAAGTGTTTATAATGAGATTTATTGATATATGACATGTTGTTGATTGTGATGATTTAAATATGCTTTGCACTGGAATCTGAGATTCTGAATGGTGAGAATAGCGGGCAGGTCATGCCGATTTTATTTTGAGAGTTTTGAGAAAGTTTGATAGGACGAACGAGGTTCGGGCCTTGTTTTTGTTAGTGGATCGAGACATTCTCTGGAAGTGATTTGGGATTGGGAGATCCTGAAAATGTATAAGACTTGCAATAAGACAAAATGGAATCTATTTTATAAAGAAAACTCATAAGACCTTAAATAACCTCTAAATCTTTAAGTAATGATCACAACCTCGAAAGGAAGGCGTGGAAGTCAAATCTTAGTTTTGGAAAACGAGAAGTGTCGTCGGATCCCAGTATTGAGAAAGTTGAGAGGCTTCGAGTATGTAGATGTTGTGGTGCTTTGTTGTTGTGCTGTTGGAGCAGCTATTGTTGTTGTGCTGTTGGAGCAGCTATTGTTGTTGTGCTGTTGGAGCAGCTATGTTGTTGGGCTATTCTGAGGATAAGTCCAGGGAATTGATAGTTCCCGAGTATGTGATACTCTTGTGCTGTTGGAGCAGCTATGTGTTGTGGTGAAGCGTGTCTTTTGGTCGCAGAATCGACCGTTACCTTAGGGTAAGCTTTTGGAGACTTTAATTTACCTAGAACACGTGGCGACGTGTCGAGTGAGATTCGGAGACGTTGTTTGACTAATCATCCTGCATACATGCAACATTAATGAGGTATTAACACAGGACGTACTCTGGACCTCGTCGGATTCCAAAATGGTCATAAGACCCGGATTTCCGTGTAAGAGCGTCTGTAGACGTCTCTTGTAGCAGACCGAAATGGCAGACCTACGGGTTACGGCTGATCTGGCTACCTTGGTTTGGTGTAAGAGACACGCGGGCAGAATGGTCCCACCGTTGCTGGTGCTAGGATTGATCCGGTTGATGACCATCCCAGAGGCACGCGAGCAGAATGGTCCCACCGTTGCTGGTGCTAGGATTGACTCGTTTGATGTCCATACCTATGTTTGGTGTAAGAGGCACGCGGGCAGAATGGTCCCACCGTTGCTGGTGCTAGGATTGATCCGCTTGATGTCCATCCGTTCCGGATTGCATATTGGTTGACTGGGTTAACCTGCATATCATTTCATGCAACATGCATACTGACTTAGTTGTTGAGTGTGTTTGATACTTGTTAATTCTACTTGAGGCATGTTAACTGTGATTTATTGCTGTTTACATTCATTGTGAAATATACAACCCTAGGATGTAATCCCTAGTTATAAGCCTAAGTGGCTAATCTTTTATCGGTATCTATTGGTGGTATTATTTATATAATTCTTTGGAGTTGACCCTCGCGTCTTCTGTGTGTGCTTTGACGAACAAACGCCCTTTGTCAGATGTCTTCGGCGGGCTGATTCATGATGGTTCATCCTTCGGGAGGAACTAGGGTTGAGATGCGGGAATGGAGCGTATCGCGGTTGCGAGAGGAGGACGGATGGTGTACATAGACTAGGTCGTTCTGGATTTCAAATTCGGACGACGATCATGCTAGCATGTAGGTTTTAGTGCTGGTGTGAGCTCCTCGAGATGGGATTAGTGTAGGAGTAGAGTCTTAGCTCTGAACATCATTTGTTTTCTTTGGGAACAGGGTAGTTTCCCACCTATAGCTTTTTGTGTGGTTTCTTTACGGGAATCACAGAGAGTTGGTTGGACATAGGAGATCTTGTTTCAGGCCGATGGGCCAGCTCATTCTCAGTTTTGAGGGATGGTGTTGCGGACACTTCACCCTTTTCATCTGGTTTGTATATATTGCCTACAGGCACTACACTTTTCTTTCCGTCACTGGAGGTTACTCGTGACGAGGTTGTTACTTACAGCGGGGGCTGTATTATATATTGTACATTAGTTCTGTTGCTTTTCGCTTTTGGGTTTTATCTATTTCAGTCTTGTCTTAGTTATTATCAAAAAAAAAAATATATTCACGATTTTCCGCATTAAGTTTACTTTCGGTTACTAAAGTGACGCCACCGAAATCGGGGTGTTACACCATTCCCGTTATTCATCATTTATGCAAGGTGAACCATTCCCGTTATTCACCATGATATGCACAGGTGAACCATTCCCGTTATTCACCCGATTGATGCAATATGGTTAGCCAAACAACGAATCGTCCTTACCACGAAAGTGTTTAGTGTCGGTTAATACAACACAACTCCCACAACAGAAATACACAAGGGTCTAGTGTCGGTCAATACAACACAACCCAAACAACAAGAGCACTAGGTGTCGGTCAATACAACACGGCTCCAACAACACTCCCAAGAGTACTAGAGTACTCGGTGACTTTCAATCATCACCATAGCTCACCTTAGTGGCTTTCCCAATTCCAAAACTCTCCAAACCCACAACAAAGTCGACTTTTCCCCGTCTTTCGCAATTATTTTCCCCTTTAGTTCTCCTATGATTATTCGTTTAGTAAAAACGTTTTGAATTGGATTAGTCAGATTATGAGTTTATTTCTCAAAGTCTAAGTCTCCCAAAGTCTCTAGTTTTCAAAATTCTAATCATTCTAAGTTTCCAAAAAAACCCTCCAAAAGAAGTTTCCCGGGGAAAGTCTAAGTATTCAAACGAATCCCAACGAATGGCTAAGACTCAAACCCCACATTTGAACTTTCCTAGGGTTGTTCATCCAACCCGAAATATCAAAGATCACCAGATCAATGTGTAAGATCAAGTTTTGATCTAGTAGTACAACTCTATGTTTTGATGATTACAAGTTAACCTTTTGATATGAACAATTGTGGTACTCTAACGTGTTTTTCTGAGTGTGCTATTTACAGGCTCTGACCTCAACTCAATCTCACACAAATCAGAAGCACTGTGTATAAAGAGCGACCCAAGCAACGCTTTCGCATTCACCATGTTCAGTATGAACAGTGGAAAAGCTTCAGAAGTTCTGAAGTTATACAAACTCTGATGTGGACTCAGTCACTAGAAGTTCTGAAGATCCAGAAAGTCTGATAACCAAGAAACACTGAAGGCTCAGATATTCTGATGGTGTAGAAGACTCTGAAGATCCAGAAGCTAATTAGTGAAATTCTGATGTCCAGAAGCAAGATACTCTGAAGACCATGTACTTCCCTCTGAGTTCAGAATCAGAAGAAACAATGGTCAGAGGATCTGGGCTTTCCCTCTGACTCTGATCAACCGGCTTCACAAGTTCCAACATGAAGCTTTCTCCTGATCAGAAGTCTCCTAGGTTTAAAGGTCAAGTCGCTATCCAAGTACAAAAGCAACTGTACCTTCCTGACGACCTACCTAACAGTCTCAGACACAGCAGAAGCTGGATTTTCCAGAACTGCCCTCCAACGGTAGCATTTCCCATGCAACGCTCAACCCTAATCCTTGGAGTATATAAAGAGGCTGAAGACTGAAAGAAGCGGCTAGAAGCATTCACATACGCGCAAGACAAATTCAAATTCTTCTAAGCTTTCTTTCATCTGAAATTCATTGAGTTTACTATTAGCTTTTTAGAAGCAAATCTCTTGTAAACAATTGTTTGATAAACAGTTTGTTTAGTTCCTTTAGGAGATCAAGGTTGATCGGATCCTAGAGAAGACTAAGAGAGTGAATCTTAGTGTGAGCTAAGTCAGTGTAATTGTTAGTCACTTGTAGGTTTCAAGTGCAGTTGTAACTCTTACCTGATTAGTGGATTGCCTTCATTCTAAGAAGGAAGAAATCACCTTAACGGGTGGACTGGAGTAGCTTGAGTGATTTATCAAGTGAACCAGGATAAAATCCTTGTGTGCTTTTCTATCTCTTATCTTTAGCACTTAAGTTCTCGAAAGATTTGTCAAAATCTTTAAGGTGGAAGCTTTATCTTGAAAACGTTATTCAAACCCCCCCCTTTCTACCGTTTTTCATACCTTCAATTGGTATCAGAGCGCAAGTTCTGATTACCACACCTAACAGTGTTCAGTGATCCGGGCCGGTGTGAAAAACAATGGCTGCCACCACCAGTGAAACTCAAAGAGATGGTTACAATGCAAAGCCTCCTATGTTCGACGGTCAAAGGTTCGAATATTGGAAAGATAGACTGGAAAGTTTCTTTCTGGGTTTCGATGCAGATCTCTGGGATATTATTGTGGATGGCTACGAGCGTCCTGTTGATGCAGATGGCAAGAAGATCCCAAGGTCAGAGATGACTGCAGATCAAAAGAAGCTGTACTCACAACATCACAAAGCAAGAGCAATTCTTCTAAGTGCTATTTCATATGAAGAGTACCAGAAGATTACAGATCGTGAGTTTGCGAAAGGCATTTTCGAATCTCTGAAGATGTCTCATGAAGGAAACAAGAAAGTCAAAGAATCAAAGGCATTGTCTTTGATCCAAAAGTATGAATCCTTCATCATGGAGCCAAATGAGTCCATTGAAGAAATGTTCTCCAGATTTCAGTTGCTTGTAGCTGGCATACGACCTCTCAACAAGAGCTACACAACAAAAGATCATGTCATAAGGGTCCTCAGGTGTCTTCCTGAAAGTTGGATGCCTTTAGTGACTTCAATAGAGCTCACGAGAGATGTTGAGAATATGAGTTTAGAAGAACTCATCAGCATTTTGAAATGCCATGAGCTGAAGCGCTCAGAGATGCAAGATCTGAGGAAAAAGTCCATAGCCTTGAAATCTAAATCTGAAAAGGCTAAGGCTGAGAAGTCAAAAGCTCTTCAAGCTGAAGAAGAGGAATATGAAGAAGCATCAGAAGATTCTGATGAAGATGAGCTGACTCTGATCTCCAAGAGACTCAATCGCATCTGGAAGCACAGGCAGAGCAAATACAAAGGCTCTGGAAAGGCAAAAGGAAATTCTGAATCCTCAGGTCAGAAGAAGTCCTCACTTAAGGAAGTCACATGCTTTGAGTGCAAAGAATCAGGGCACTACAAAAGTGACTGTCCAAAGTTGAAGAAGGACAAGAAGCCAAAGAAGCACTTCAAGACAAAGAAGAGTCTGATGGTAACATTTGATGAATCAGAGTCAGAGGATGTTGACTCTGATGGTGAAGTCCAAGGACTCATGGCTATTGTCAAAGACAAAGAAGCAGAGTCAAAGGGAGCTGTTGACTCTGACTCAGAATCAGAAGGAGATCCTAACTCAGACGATGAAAATGAGATATCCTTGATAGCTCCACTGAAACACCAATCATGGTATCTGGACAGTGGATGCTCGCGTCACATGACGGGAGAAAGGCATATGTTCCGAGAGCTAAAACTTAAGCCTGGAGGCGAAGTTGGCTTTGGAGGAAATGAAAAGGGTAAAATTGTTGGTACTGGTACTATTTGTGTAGATAGTAGTCCATGCATTGATAATGTGTTATTGGTAGACGGCTTAACACATAACTTATTGTCTATAAGTCAATTAGCTGACAAGGGTTATGATGTTATATTCAATCAAAAGTCCTGCCGGGCTGTAAGTCAAATTGATGGCTCTGTTCTGTTTAACAGCAAGAGGAAGAACAACATTTATAAGATCAGATTATCTGAGTTGGAGGCTCAGAATGTGAAGTGCCTTCTGTCTGTTAATGAAGAGCAGTGGGTATGGTATAGACGGTTAGGGCATGCCAGTATGAGAAAGATTTCTCACCTGAGCAAGCTAAACCTTGTCAGGGGCTTACCCAATCTGAAGTTTGCTTCAGACGCTCTTTGTGAAGCATGTCAGAAAGGCAAATTCACAAAAGTCCCTTTCAAGGCAAAGAATGTTGTCTCAACCTCAAGGCCGTTGGAACTTCTGCATATCGACCTTTTTGGACCAGTGAAAACTGAGTCTATAGGTGGCAAGAGATATGGGATGGTTATCGTTGATGACTATAGCCGCTGGACATGGGTAAAGTTTCTAACCCGCAAGGATGAGTCTCATGCTGTGTTCTCTACCTTCATTGCCCAAGTGCAAAACGAGAAGGCTTGTAGGATTGTGCGTGTCAGAAGTGACCATGGTGGAGAGTTTGAGAATGACAAGTTTGAGAGTCTGTTTGATTCCTATGGAATTGCACATGATTTCTCTTGTCCCAGAACTCCTCAACAAAATGGTGTTGTTGAGAGGAAGAACAGAACTCTTCAGGAGATGGCTAGAACCATGCTCCAAGAAACTGGCATGGCTAAGCACTTTTGGGCAGAGGCAGTAAATACAGCATGTTACATTCAGAACAGAATCTCTGTGAGACCAATTCTGAATAAGACTCCCTATGAATTGTGGAAGAACATAAAACCCAACATTTCTTATTTTCATCCTTTTGGCTGTGTTTGTTATGTTCTCAATACTAAGGATAAATTGCATAAATTTGATGCTAAGTCTTCTAAGTGTCTATTACTTGGTTATTCTGAGAGATCTAAAGGTTTTAGATTTTATAATACTGATGCTAAGACTATTGAAGAATCTATTCATGTTAGATTTGACGATAAGCTTGACTCTGACCAGTCAAAGCTAGTTGAGAAGTTTGCAGATTTAAGCATAAATGTTTCTGACAAAGGCAAAGCTCCAGAGGAAGCTGAGCCAG
This sequence comes from Lotus japonicus, assembly GCF_012489685.1. Taxonomy (NCBI): domain Eukaryota; kingdom Viridiplantae; phylum Streptophyta; class Magnoliopsida; order Fabales; family Fabaceae; genus Lotus; species Lotus japonicus. The sequence goes on along the minus strand of NC_080046.1, from coordinate 30,789,016 downwards.
AGGAAGATGAACCAGAGGAAGAAGCTGGTCCCTCTGATTCACAAACTCTGAAGAAGAGCAGAATCACTGCAGCTCACCCTAAGGAATTGATTCTGGGCAACAAAGACGAACCAGTCAGAACCAGATCAGCCTTCAGACCCTCTGAAGAGACCTTGCTCAGTCTGAAAGGATTGGTGTCCTTAATTGAACCCAAGTCCATAGATGAAGCTCTTCAGGACAAGGATTGGATTCTGGCTATGGAAGAAGAATTGAATCAATTCTCCAAGAACGATGTTTGGAGCTTAGTGAAGAAACCTGAGAGTGTCCATGTAATTGGAACAAAATGGGTATTCAGAAACAAGCTGAATGAGAAAGGAGATGTAGTCAGAAACAAGGCAAGGCTAGTTGCTCAAGGCTACAGCCAGCAGGAAGGAATAGACTACACTGAAACATTTTCTCCAGTAGCAAGACTGGAGGCAATCAGACTGTTGATCTCTTTCTCAGTGAATCACAACATAGTTCTACATCAGATGGACGTGAAGAGTGCCTTCCTAAATGGTTATATTTCAGAGGAAGTCTATGTTCATCAACCCCCAGGTTTTGAAGATGAGAAGAAGCCAGACCATGTGTTCAAATTGAAGAAGTCACTCTATGGTCTGAAACAAGCTCCCAGAGCATGGTATGAGAGACTCAGCTCATTCCTTCTGGAGAATGAGTTTGTAAGGGGTAAAGTAGATACAACTCTTTTTTGCAAGACTTATAAAGATGATATCTTAATTGTGCAAATTTATGTTGATGATATTATATTTGGTTCTGCTAATCAATCTCTATGCAAAGAATTTTCTGAGATGATGCAGGCTGAATTTGAGATGAGTATGATGGGAGAATTAAAGTACTTTCTGGGAATACAAGTTGATCAAACACCAGAAGGAACATATATCCATCAGAGCAAGTACACTAAAGAACTTCTGAAGAAGTTCAATATGCTGGAATCTACAGTGGCCAAGACTCCAATGCATCCTACATGCATTCTGGAGAAAGAAGATAAAAGTGGTAAAGTATGTCAGAAGCTCTATCGTGGCATGATAGGTTCACTTCTATACTTAACTGCATCTAGGCCAGACATACTATTTAGTGTTCATTTATGTGCTCGTTTCCAATCAGATCCAAGGGAAACCCACTTAACTGCTGTTAAGAGGATCCTAAGGTATCTGAAAGGCACCACTAACCTTGGCTTGATGTATAAGAAAACATCAGAGTATAAGCTTTCAGGTTATTGTGATGCTGATTATGCTGGAGATAGAACAGAGAGAAAAAGTACTTCTGGAAATTGTCAATTTCTGGGAAGCAATCTAGTCTCATGGGCAAGCAAGAGGCAATCAACCATTGCACTATCAACTGCAGAGGCAAAATATATCTCAGCAGCAATATGCAGCACTCAGATGCTCTGGATGAAACATCAGCTGGAGGATTATCAGATCCTTGAGAGCAATATCCCAATCTATTGTGATAACACTGCTGCAATCTCATTGAGTAAGAATCCTATCTTGCATTCAAGGGCAAAGCACATTGAGGTAAAGTATCACTTTATTAGAGATTATGTACAGAAGGGCGTACTTCTTCTGAAGTTTGTTGATACTGACCATCAATGGGCAGATATCTTTACAAAGCCCTTAGCAGAGGATAGATTTAATTTTATTCTGAAAAATCTGAACATGGACTTTTGTCCAGAGTGAAGATGGATCAGAACCTCTGACTATGATACTTCTTGATCAGAAGATGTCTAGTCCAGAAGGTAACTCAATCAGAGTGTGTGTACCCATTGGTACTGACTCTGAAGCTGAGACAACAACACGTGTGTCAGTATTTCTGATGCATAGTTCCTTGTGCCCGTGTGACAGTCTGTCATGTTGCGTGTAGATGTGCTTCTCTCCTGTGTGTTATATGTGTATTTACTGTTACTATCTATCTTTAATTTTCAACCGTTGATTTTAAATTTCTTTTTGAATCAACAACGGTTATTTGTCAAAACCCACTATACACACACGATCTCCTTCACTTTCGGTTTTTACTCTCTCTCTCTTCTGCTATTTCAAAACCGCTTACCCTCGATTTCTCTCTCGATCTCTCTTCATCTTTCAACCTTCATCTTCTACCTAAACCTTCAACCGCTCCAAAAATGGTGAGTCAAACCAGAAGAGCTACTGCAGATGCAACCCAGTTCCCTCATATGGTAGTTGGTCTAGCAACAGGTCAAAGGGGTCCTGAGAATCCGACTCAAGATCAAGGTCAAGCTCAAGAGCAGATTATTCCGATTGCAGAACGGGGCTGTGCCGTTCACTGCGTATATGCTCCTGAGGAACTTCAAGTACTGGCAGAATGGAGATTCGACCTCGACAACCTTGCTACAAATGGGTATGATCTTCGTCCAGAAGTCCAAGTTCAAGGTTGGGGAAATTACTTCAACAGGCTTCGAGGACCGGTGTATGACAAACTGATCAAGGAATTCTGGAAGCACGCCGACTGCGATGATACTCAGGTGGTATCTCACATTCTTGGAAGGAAGATCATCATTACAGAGAAGTCTTTCGTGAATCTGCTGGGTGCAGAAACTGCTCTTGGGTATCGTTTCCAATTCACTGAATCGAAGCTGAAACCCAAGACGAAGGATGAGACCAACAAGGCCCTGTACACCAATTACAAACCGGGCAAGACTAATTACAAAGTGATGGACCTTCATCCCAAGCTCAGGATCTGGCACAAGATTTTGCTCAACTGCATACACCAGAGACCAAAGGGCAGTTCCCCAGACTACATCAACTTCAACCAGAAGGCGATGTTGTTCTTCATCCAAGACAAGAAGAAGATCTGCCTTCCCTACTTCCTGTTCTCTTACTTGAAGGAGTGTATCCGGAAGTCTCGGACCACTGCCTCCATCAAGTCAGCAATCAAGTATATTCCCTTTGGGAGACTGTTGTCTGATCTCTTCATTGAGAGTGGCCTCATTCAAGATCTGGTAAATGCTGGATGCACAGAGGATCTGACCACCATTGTCAGTGATGTCTTCACTGCGAATTCTCTAAAGAAAATGGGCCTAGTCAAGAAGAAGATTGCTCCTGCCCATGAAGACACATCTTCTGAAATCAGAAGTAGAAGGGTGCCTCTGAATGACTATCCTCTGTGGACACAGGCAGACAATTCTGAAGCCATTAGGTGCTATGTTGAAGACCTAAGGGCTCAAGGATATGAAATTGATCTCGATGAATTCTTCAGCAGACTGCCGCCAGCTCCAGAGTTTCCTTCTCCTATCAAGAAGAAAGTTCAGAGGAAGATGATCCTAGAAGAATCTTCTGAGGAATCAGATGTCCCTCTGACCAAAGGGAAGAAGACTGGTCAATCCAAGAGAAAACATGATGAAACCAGCAAGCCCGATGATGGTGATGATGGTGATAATGAGGATGGTCCTCCTTCTCCTAAGAAGAAGAAGAAGCAGGTCAGAATTGTGGTGAAGCCTACTCGGGTGGAACCAGCAGCTGAAGTGATCAGAAGGATTGAAACTCCTGCCAGAGTGACAAGATCATCAGCACAATCAAGTAAGTCTGCAGTTGCTTCTGATGATGATTTGAATTTATTTGATGCACTCCCCATATCAGCCATGCTCAAACAATCTTCAAATCCACTCACTCCTATTCCTGAGTCCCAACCAGCAGCACAAACCACCTCTCCACCACATTCCCCAAGGTCTTCATTTTTTCAACCTTCTCCTACTGAAGCACCTCTCTGGAATTTGCTCCAGAACCAACCCTCTAGGCCAGATGAACCAACCTCTCCCATTACCATCCAGTACAACCCATTAACTTCTGAACCCATCATCCATGAGCACCCAGAGCCTAACCAAACAGAACCTGGACCCAGAACCTCTGATCACTCTGTCCCAAGAGCATCAGAACGTCTGGCTCCCAGAACCACGGATACAGACTCTTCCACAGCCCTTACACCTGTATCCTTCCCAACAAATGTTGCTGATTCTTCTCCTTCCAACAACTCTGAATCCCTTCGAAAATTCATGGAAGTTAGAAAAGAAAAGGTGTCTACCTTAGAAGAATATTATCTCACTTGTCCAAGCCCTAGGAGATATCCTGGCCCTAGACCTGAACGTCTAGTTG
>NC_080046.1:30656970-30784771 GCF_012489685.1 Lotus japonicus | reverse complement strand
CCTCCCTCAATACCTCTGAATCACTTAGAAAATTCATGGAGGTTAGGAAAGAGAAGGTATCTGCCTTGGAAGAATATTACCTTACCTGTCCAAGCCCTAGGCAATATCCTGGCCCTAGACCTGAACGTCTAGTTGACCCAGATGAACCTATCTTGGCCAATCCTATCCAAGAGGCAGACCCCTTAGTCCAACAGGCTCACCCTGTCCCTGACCAACAAGAGCCAATTCAACCAGACCCTGAACCTGAACAATCAGTATCTAACCAATCCTCGGTTAGATCACCTCACCCTCTGGTTGAAACTTCAGACCCTCACCGTGGAACCTCTGAACCCAATGCTCCCATAATTAACATTGGTTCTCCACAAGGTGCCTCTGAAGCTCATAGCAGCAATCACCCAGCCTCTCCTGCACCCAACCTCTCCATCATTCCCTATACTCACCTTCAACCCACATCTCTCTCTGAGTGCATCAATATTTTCAATCATGAAGCCTCCTTGAGGCTCCGCAATGTGCACGGTCAGACTGACCTCAGTGAGAATGCTGAAAATGTGGCTGATGAGTGGAACGATTTGAGCACTTGGCTGGTGGCTCAGTTTCCCGTTATGCTGCAGCTCCTGCATGCAGAGGGAAGTCAGAGCATTGAGGCTGCAAAGCAAAGGTTTGCTAGGAGGGTGGCTCTTCATGAACTTGAACAGAGAACCAAGCTTCTTGAAGCCATTGAAGAAGCCAAGAGACAGAAAGAACAAGAAGAAGAAGCTGCCCGTCAAGCAGCAGCTCAGGCTGAACAAGCCAGACTTGAGGCAGAACGTCTTGAAGCTGAGGCTGAGGCAGAGCGACTTGCACCAGTTCTGTTTACTTCTGCTGCTTCTGCTTCCATTCCAGAACCTCAAGCTGCTCAGAACGTTCCTTCCAGCTCTACTCCGACAAGCTCATCCAGACTCGACATCATGGAACAACGTCTTGACACTCATGAATCCATGCTGATTGAGATGAAGCACATGATGATGGAACTTCTGCGCCGTACTGACAAATCTTAGTTTTTTAGGATCTCTTCTTTTTCTTCCTTTTCCTTTTTATTTAACGTTGTTTTATTTCAACTCTGCGTATTTACTTACTTTAATTTGTTCATTTGTGACTCTATATGCATATATCTATATATATTTGTGGCACATATGTTTGCAAAACCTGTTTTATTCATAAGTGTTCTATGTTTACATCATAATTCTTTCCATCATACATTATTCCCTATATCTAGAATGGAGGATCCTTCCTCATTCTTCTGCATTCTTGGCGCTGCTCCACTCTTTCCTTCTCCAGACGATCCAATGCATACTCTATGTTGCCAAGTTTGATGCTCAGATCATCTTTTTCTAGACTATCTTCTGTCGTCTTGAGTCTCTTTTCCACAGTCTCCTTCTCTTCCAGCAGATTCAGCTCCCGCTGGCAAAGCTCCTGAATCTCTTCCACGAAGCAGAGGAACTCCTTCAGATCTTTCTCCATCTCTGGACCAAGATCTTCTTCAAGCAGTGTCTTCGTCAGCTCTTGTATGGTCTTTGTACCATCGGGATGCCTAATATTGAGGAACATATCTTCCTCAAACGCCTTCCTTCTGAGCTCTTCTAATGCCATTCTGTATGATGCCATTTTTTTTTTTGAATATTATTCGAGATGTGAAGCTTACCTTTCTCTCCAACGTTTTTATAGGCTTCACTTTCTCTCTGAAAGTTAATGCTCTTACAGTTTCTCGAGGTTAAGTTCTTGGTAACTGACCCTTCTATTTACTCACTTGACCGGTGGTAAACGTTCATCCCTTGCATTAACTCTTCTATTTATTATCGCCTCACTCTGATTCTTACATCGTCTTCATTTTCTTTAAACTTAGACCTTCTCTAAGGGGGAGTACCTTGTACTTCAAGCTAAGTTTTTCACACCCCGAGCTTTTTGCTTATGACAAAAAGGGGGAGTAAACCCAGTTTTTGATGTGTAAGATGTGTTAGTGTGACTTATTTTTCTTTCGGAGATTTTAAGAGTTCCACCTTCATGACCATAGATGTGTCACTGGGCAAATACAAGGAATACATTTCACTTCTTCTGAAGTGATTCTAAGTTGACTCTGATACCCAAGACTCTGATACCTTGTCCATGACTCTGATCACTTATGCGCTCTGATTATTCGTTTTTCATCTATGTCATAAGCTTTTCACTCTGAACTCTTATATGATTTAGCTCAGAATCTAGACTTTACTAACGTTTTCATCAAGTATTAGATTCAGGGGGAGCTAAGCTCAGAATCAAGCAGTGACTTGAATTCAGAATGAGCAAGATAAACTATTCACATCAGGATAAGTCTTATTCTATATCTCTAAACTCTGAGTGAATTCAGTTTAATGTTTAAGAATTGTTCATCAAAAATCTTAGTTTTGTCATCATCAAAAAGGGGGAGATTGTAAGATCAAGTTTTGATCTAGTAGTACAACTCTATGTTTTGATGATTACAAGTTAACCTTTTGATATGAACAATTGTGGTACTCTAACGTGTTTTTCTGAGTGTGCTATTTACAGGCTCTGACCCTGACTCAATTTCACACAAATCAGAAGCACTGTGTATAAAGGGTAACCCAAGCAACGCTTTCGCATTCACCATGTTCAGTATGAACAGTGGAAAAGCTTCAGAAGATCTGAAGCTATACAAACTCTGATGAGGACTCAGTCGCTAGAAGCTCTGATGATCCAGAAGTTCTGACAACCAAGAAACACTGAAGGTTCAGATGTTCCGATGGTGTAGAAGACTCTGAAGATCCAGAAGCTGAATAGTGGAAACTCTGAAGTCCAGAAGCAAGAAACTCTGAAGGCCATGTTCTTCCCTCTGAGTTCAGAATCAGAAGATACAATGGTCAGAGGATCTGTGCTATCCCTCTGACTCTGATCAACCGGCTTCACAAGTTCCAATACGAAGCATTCCTCTGATCAGAAGTCTCCTAGGTTAAAAGGTCAAGTCGCTATCCAAGTACAAAAGCAAGTGTACCTTCCTGACGACCTACCTAACGTTCTCAGCCACAGCAGAAGCTGGATTTTCCAGAACTGCCCTCCAACGGTAGCATTTCCCATGCAACGCTCAACCCTAATCCTTGGAGTATATATAGAGGCTGAAGATTGAAAGAAGCGGCTAGAAGAAACTAAGAAGCAACACACGCGCAAGACATTCAAAATATTCTAAGCTTTCTTTCATCTTGTAATTTATTTTAGTTTACACTCAGCTTATTCAGAAGCAAACCCTTGTAAACACCAACCTCAAACAGTTGTTTGATTTTCCTTTAGGAGATCAAGGTTGATCGGATCCTAGAGAAGACTAAGAGAGTGAATCTTAGTGTGAGCTAAGTCAGTGTAATTGTTAGTCACTTGTAGGTTTCAAGTGCAGTTGTAACTCTTACCTGATTAGTGGATTGCCTTCATTCTAAGAAGGAAGAAATCACCTTAACGGGTGGACTGGAGTAGCTTGAGTGATTTATCAAGTGAACCAGGATAAAATCCTTGTGTGCTTTTCTATCTCTATCTTTTGCACTTAGTTCTCGAAAAGATTTGTTAAAATCTTTAAGGTGGTAGTTTTGTACTGAAAACGTTATTCAAACCCCCCCCTTTCTACCGTTTTTCATACCTTCACATTCCACGTGAAAATGCCAAGGTTTCACGTGGAAAACTCAAGTTTCCACTTGAAATAGCCCATTTTTCACGTGGAAAGCTTGGAAAACTCAAGTTTCCAAGTGAAATTGGCCAAGTTCCACGTGAAAAGCTTGGAAATCTCAGGATTCCACGAGTATAGCCAAGGTTTCACGGGGAAAAGTAGGAAATCTCAACATTCCACGTGAAAATGCCAAGGTTTCACGTGGAAAACTCAAGTTTCCACGTGAAATAGCCTAGGTTTCACGTGGAAAGCTTGGAAAACTCAAGTTTCCATGTGAAATTGGCCAAGTTCCATGTAAAAAGGTAGGAATCTCAGGATTCCACGTGAAAAACCATGGTTTCACGTGGAAATCTCAGGATTCCACGTGAGAAGCCAAGGTGTCACGTGGAAAGCTAGGAAATCTCAACAGTCCACGTGAAAATGCCAAGGTTTCACGTGGAAAACTCAAGTTTCCACGTGAAATAGCCGAGGTTTCACGTGGAAAACTCAAGTTTCCACACGAAATAGCCCAGGTTTCACGTGGAATGCTTGGAAAACTCAAGTTTCCACGTGAAATTGGCCAAGTTCCACGTGAAAAGCTTGGAATCTCAGGATTCAACGTGAAAAGCCATGGTTTCACGTGGAAATCTCAGGATTCCACGTGAGAAGCCAAGGTGTCACGTGGAAAGCTTGGAAATCTCAACATTCCACGTGAAAATGCCAAGGTTTCACGTGGAAAACTCCAGTTTCCACGTGAAATATCCCAGGTTTCACGTGTAAAGCTTGGAAAACTCAAGTTTCCACGTGAAATTGGCCAAGTTCCACGTGAAAAGCTTGTAAATCTCTGGATTCCACGTGAAAAACTATGGTTTCACGTGGAAATCTCAGGATTCCACATGAGAAGCCAAGGTGTCACGTGGAAAGGTAGGAAATCTCAACATTCCACTTGAAAATGCCAAGGTTTCACTTGGAAAACTCAAGTTTCCACTTGAAATAGCCCAGGTTTCACGTGGAAAGCTTGGAAAACTCAAGTTTCCAAGTAAAATTGGTCAAGTTCCACGTGAAAAGCTTGGAAATCTCAGGATTCCACGAGTATAGCCAAGGTTTCACGGGGAAAAGTAGGAAATCTCTACATTCCACGTGAAAATGCCAAGGTTTCACGTGGAAAACTCAAGTTTCCACGCGAAATAGCCCAGTTTTCACGTGGAATGCTTGGAAAACTCAAGTTTCCGCGTGAAATTCGCCAAGTTCCACGTGAAAAGGTTGGAAATCTCAGGATTCCACGTGTAAAGCCAAGGTTTCACGTGGAAAGCTAGGAAATCTAAACATTCCACGTGAAAATGCCAAGGTTTCACGTGGAAAACTCAAGTTACCACGTGAAATTGGCCAAGTTCCACATGAAAAGCTAGGACATCTCAACATTCCACGTGAAAGTGCCAAGGTTTCACGTGGAAAACTCTAGTTTCCACGTGAAATGGCTAAGGTTTCACGTGAAAAGGAAGGATATCTCAAGTTTGCACGTGAAAAGCTTGGAAATCTCTGGATTCCACGTGAGAAGCCAAGGTTTCACGTGGAAAGCTAGGAAATCTCAACATTCCACGTGAAAATGCCCAGGTTTCACGTGGAAAACTCAAGTTTCCAGGTGAAATAGCCCAGGTTTCACGTGGAAAGCTTGGAAAACACAAGTTTCCACGTGAAATTGGCCAAGTTTCACGTGAAAAACATGGAATCTCAGGATTCCACGTGAAAAGCCATGGTTTCACGTGGAAATCTCAGGATTCCACGTGAGAAGCCAAGATGTCACGTGGAAAGCTAGGAAATCTCAACATTCCACGTGAAAATGCCAAGGTTTCACATGAAAAACTCAAGTTTCCACGTGAAATAGCCCAGGTTTCACGTGGAAAACTCAAGTTTCCACGTGAAATTGGCCAAGTTCCACGTGAAAAGGTTGGAAATCTCAGGATTCCACGTGTAAAGCCAAGGTTTCACGTGGAAAGCTAGGAAATCTCAACATTCCACGTGAAAATGCCAAGGTTTCAAGTGGAAAACTCAAGTTTCCAGGTGAAATAGACCAGGTTTCACGTGGAAAGCTTGGAAAACTCAAGTTTCCACGTGAAAAGGTTGGAATCTCAGGATTCCACGTGAAAAGACAGGGTTTCACGTGGAAATCTCAGGAATCCACGTGAGAAGCCAAGGTGTTACGTGGAAAGCAAGGAAATCTCAACATTCCACGTGAAAATGACAAGGTTTCACGTGGAAAACTCAAGTTTCGACTTGAAATAGCCCATGATTCACGTGGAAAGCTTGGAAAGCTCAAGTTTCCAAGTAAAATTGGCCAAGTTCCACGTGAAAAGCTTGGAAATCTCAGGATTCCACGTGTAAAGCCAAGGTTTCACGTGGAAAAGTAGGAAATCTCAACATTCCACGTGAAAATGCCAAGGTTTCACGTGGAAAACTCAAGTTTCCACGTGAAATAGCCCAGGTTTCACGTGGAAAGCTTGGAAAACTCAAGTTTCCATGTGAAATTGGCCAAGTTCCACGTGAAAAGCTAGGAATCTTAGGATTCCACGTGAAAAGCCATGGTTTCACGTGGAAATCTCAGGATTCCACGTGAGAAGCCAAGGTGTCACGTGGAAAGCTAGGAAATCTCAACATTCCACGTGAAAATGCCAAGGTTTCACGTGAAGACTCAAGTTTCCACGTGAAATAGCCAAGGTTTCACGTGGAAAGCTTGGAAAACTCAAGTTTCCACGTGAAATTGGCCAAGTTCCACGTGAAAAGCTTGGAAATCTCAGGATTCCACGTGAAAAGCCATGGTTTCACGTGGAAATCTCAGGATTCCACGTGAGAAGCCAAGGTGTCACGTGGAAAGCTAGGAAATCTCAACATTCCACGTTAAAATGCCAAGGTTTCACGTGGATAGTTTCCACTTGAAATAGCCCAGGTTTCACTTGGAAAGCTTGAAAAACTCAAGTTTCCAAGTGAAATTGGCCAAGTTCCACGTGAAAAGCTTGGAAATCTCAGGATTCCACGTTTAAAGCCAAGGTTTCACGTGGAAAGCTAGGAAATCTCAACATTCCACGTGAAAATGCCAAGGTTTCACGTGGTAAACTCAAGTTTCCACGCGAAATAGCCCAGGTTTCACGTGGAATGCTTGGAAAACTCAAGTTTCCACGTGAAATTGGCCAAGTTCCACGTGAAAAGCTTGGAATCTCAGGATTCCACGTGAAAAGCCAGGGTTTCACGTGGAAATCTCAGGATTCCACGTGAGAAGCCAAGGTGTCACGTGGAAAGCAAGGAAATCTCAACATTCCACGTGAAAATGTCAAGGTTTCACGTGGAAAACTCAAGTTTCCACTTGAAATAGCCCAGGTTTCACGTGGAAAGCTTGGAAAACTCAAGTTTCCAAGTGAAATTGGCCAAGTTCCACGTGAAAAGCTAGGAAATCTCAGGATTCCAAGTGTAAAGCCAAGGTTTCACGTGGAAAGCTAGGAAATCTCAACATTCCACGTGAAAATGCCAAGGTTTCACGTGGAAAACTCAAGTTTCCACGCGAAATAGCCCAGGTTTCACGTGGAATGCTTGGAAAACTAATGTTTCCACGTGAAATTGGCCAAGTTCCACGTGAAAAGGTTGGAAATCTCAGGATTCCACGTGTAAAGCCAAGGTTTCACGTGGAAAGCTAGGAAATCTATACATTCCACGTGAAAATGCCAAGGTTTCACGTGGAAAACTCAAGTTTCCACGTGAAATAGCCCAGGTTTCATGTGGAAAGCTTGGAAAACTCAAGTTTCCACGTGAAATTGGCCAAGTTCCACATGAAAAGCTAGGAAATCTCAACATTTCACGTGAAAGTGCCAAGGTTTCACGTGGAAAACTTAAGTTTCCACGTGAAATGGCTAAGGTTTCACGTGAAAAGGAAGGAAATCTCACGTTTCCACGTGAAAAGCTTGGAAATTTCAGGATTCCACGTGAAAAGCCATGGTTTCACCTGGAAATCTCTGGATTCCACGTGAGAAGCCAAGGTTTCACGTGGAAAGCTAGGAAATCTCAACATTCCACGTGACAATGCCAAGGTTTCACGTGGAAAACTCAAGTTTCCAATTGAAATAGCCCAGGTTTCACGTGGAAAGCTTGGAAAACTCAAGTGTCCAAGTGAAATTGGCCACGTTCCACGTGAAAAGCTTGGAAATCTCAGGATTCCACGTGTAAAGCCAAGGAAATCTCAACATTCCACGTGAAAATGCCAAGGTTTCACGTGGAAAACTCAAGTTTCCACGTGAAATGGCTAAGGTTTCACGTGAAAAGGAAGGATATCTCAAGTTTGCACGTGAAAAGCTTGGAAATCTCTGGATTCCACGTGAGAAGCCAGGGTTTCACGTGGAAAGCTTGGAAATCTCAACATTCCACGTGAAAATGCCCAGGTTTCACGTGGAAAACTCATGTTTCCATGTGAAATAGCCCAGGTTTCACGTGGAAAGCTTGGAAAACACAAGTTTCCACGTGAAATTGGCCAAGTTCCACGTGAAAAGCTTGGAAATCTCAGGATTCCACGTGTAAAGCCAAGGTTTCACGTGGAAAGCTAGGAAATCTCAACATTCCACGTGAAAATGCCAAGGTTTCAAGTGGAAAACTCGAGTTTCCACGTGAAATAGACCAGGTTTCACGTGGAAAGCTTGGAAAACTCAAGTTTCCACGTGAAATTGGCCAAGTTCCACGTGAAAAGCTTGGAATCTCAGGATTCCACGTGAAAAGCCAGGGTTTCACGTGGAAATCTCAGGATTCCACGTGAGAAGCCAAGGTGTCACGTTTCCAGCAAGGAAATCTCAACATTCCACGTGAAAATGCCAAGGTTTCACGTGGAAAACTCAAGTTTCCACCTGAAATAGCCCAGGTTTCACGTGGAAAGCTTGGAAAACTCAAGTTTCCAAGTGAAATTGGCCAAGTTCCACGTGAAAAGCTTGGAAATCTCAGGATTCCACGTGTAAAGCCAAGGTTTCACGTGGAAAAGTAGGAAATCTCAACATTCCACGTGAAAATGCCGAGGTTTCACGTGGAAAACTCAAGTTTCCACGCGAAATAGCCCAGATTTCACGTGGAATGGTTGCAAAACTCAAGTTTCCACGTGAAATTGGCCAAGTTCCACGTGAAAAGCTTGGAATCTCAGGATTCCACGTGAAAAGCCATGGTTTCACGTGGAAATCTCAGGATTCCACGTGAGAAGCCAAGGTGTCACGTGGAAAGCTAGGAAATCTCAACATTCCACGTGAAAATGCCAAGGTATCACGTGGAAAACTCAAGTTTCGACGTGAAATAGCCCAGGTTTCACGTGTAAAGCTTGGAAAACTCATGTTTCCACGTGAAATTGGCCAAGTTCCACGTGAAAAGCTTGTAAATCTCTGGATTCCACGTGAAAAACCATGGTTTCACGTGGAAATCTCAGGATTCCACATGAGAAGCCAAGGTGTCACGTGGAAAGCTAGGAAATCTCAACATTCCACGTGAAAATGCCAAGGTTTCACGTGGAAAACTCAAGTTTCCACTTGAAATAGCCCAGGTTTCACGTGGAAAGCTTGGAAAACTCAAGTTTCCAAGTGAAATTGGCCAAGTTCCACGTGAAAAGCTTGGAAATCTCAGGATTCCACGTGTAAAGCCAAGGTTTCACGTGGAAAGCTAGGAAATCTCAACATTATACGTGAAAATGCCAAGGTTTCACGTGGAAAACTGGAAAACTCAAGTTTCCACGTGAAATAGCCCAGGTTTCACGTGGAAAGCTTGGAAAACTCAAGTTTCCACGTGAAATTGGCCAAGTTCCACGTGAAAAGCTTGGAAATCTCAGGATTCCACGTGAAACGCCATGGTTTCACGTGGAAATCTCAGGATTCCACGAGAGAAGCCAAGGTGTCACGTGGAAAGCTAGGAAATCTCAACATTCCACGTGAAAATGCCAAGGTTTCACGTGGAAAACTCAAGTTTCCACTTGAAATAGCCCAGGTTTCACGTGGAAAGCTTGGAAAACTCAAGTTTCCAAGTGAAATTGGCCAAGTTCCACGTGAAAAGCTTGGAAATCTCAGGATTCCACGTGTAAAGCCAAGGTTTCACGTGGAACGCTAGGAAATCTCAACATTCCACGTGAAAATGTCAAGGTTTCACGTGGAAAACTCTAGTTTCCACGTGAAATGGCTAAGGTTTCATGTGAAAAGGAAGGATATCTCAAGTTTGCACGTGAAAAGCTTGGAAATCTCTGGATTGCACGTGAGAAGCCAAGGTTTCACGTGAAAGCTTGGAAATCTCAACATTCCACGTGAAAATGCCCAGGTTTCACGTGGAAAACTCATGTTTCCAGGTGAAATAGCCAAGGTTTCACGTGGAAAGCTTGGAAAACACAAGTTTCCACGTGAAATTGGCCAAGCTCCACGTGAAAAGCTTGGAATCTCAGGATTCCACGTGAAAAGCCATGGTTTCACGTGGAAATCTCAGGATTCCACGTGAGAAGCCAAGGTGTCACGTGGAAAGCTAGGAAATCTCAACATTCCACGTGAAAATGCCAAGGTTTCACATGGAAAACTCAAGTTTCCACGTGAAATAGCCCAGGTTTCACATGGAAAGCTTGGAAAACTCAAGTTTCCACGTGAAATTGGCCAAGTTCCACGTGAAAAGGTTGGAAATCTCAGGATTCCACGTGTAAAGCCAAGGTTTCACGCGGAAAGCTAGGAAATCTCAACATTCCACGTGAAAATGCCAAGGTTTCAAGTGGAAAACTCAAGTTTCCACGTGAAATAGACCAGGTTTCACGTGGAAAGCTTGGAAAACTCAAGTTTCCACGTGAAATTGGCCAAGTTCCACGTGAAAAGCTTGGAAATCTCAGGATTCCACGAGTATAGCCAAGGTTTCACGGGGAAATCTCAGGATTCCACGTGAGAAGCCAAGGTGTCACGTGGAAAGCTAGGAAATCTCAACATTCCACGTGAAAATGCCAAGGTTTCACGTGAAGACTCAAGTTTCCACGTGAAATAGCCCAGGTTTCACGTGGAAAGCTTGGAAAACTCAAGTTTCCACGTGAAATTGGCCAAGTTCCATGTGAAAAGCTTGGAAATCTCAGGATTCCACGTGTAAAGCCATGGTTTCACGTGGAAATCTCAGGATTCCACGTGAGAAGCCAAGGTGTCACGTGGAAAGCTAGGAAATCTCAACATTCCACGTGAAAATGCCAAGGTTTCACGTGAAGACTCAAGTTTCCACGTGAAATAGCCCAGGTTTCACGTGGAAAGCTTGGAAAACTCAAGTTTCCACGTGAAATTGGCCAAGTTCCACGTGAAAAGCTTGGAAATCTCAGGATTCCACGTGAAAAGCCATGGTTTCACGTGGAAATCTCAGGATTCCACGTGTAAAGCCAAGGTTTCACGCGGAAAGCTAGGAAATCTCAACATTCCACGTGAAAATGCCAAGGTTTCAAGTGGAAAACTCAAGTTTCCACGTGAAATAGACCAGGTTTCACGTGGAAAGCTTGGAAAACTCAAGTTTCCACGTGAAATTGGCCAAGTTCCACGTGAAAAGCTTGGAAATCTCAGGATTCCACGAGTATAGCCAAGGTTTCACGGGGAAATCTCAGGATTCCACGTGAGAAGCCAAGGTGTTACGTGGAAAGCAAGGAAATCTCAACATTCCACGTGAAAATGACAAGGTTTCACGTGGAAAACTCAAGTTTCCACTTGAAATAGCCCATGATTCACGTGGAAAGCTTGGAAAGCTCAAGTTTCCAAGTAAAATTGGCCAAGTTCCACGTGAAAAGCTTGGAAATCTCAGGATTCCACGTGTAAAGCCATGGTTTCACGTGGAAATCTCAGGATTCCACGTGAGAAGCCAAGGTGTCACGTGGAAAGCTAGGAAATCTCAACATTCCACGTGAAAATGCCAAGGTTTCACGTGAAGACTCAAGTTTCCACGTGAAATAGCCCAGGTTTCACGTGGAAAGCTTGGAAAACTCAAGTTTCCACGTGAAATTGGCCAAGTTCCACGTGAAAAGCTTGGAAATCTCAGGATTCCACGTGAAAAGCCATGGTTTCACGTGGAAATCTCAGGATTCCACGTGAGAAGCCAAGGTGTCACGTGGAAAGCTAGGAAATCTCAACAATCCACGTTAAAATGCCAAGGTTTCACGTGGATAGTTTCCACTTGAAATAGCCCAGGTTTCACTTGGAAAGCTTGAAAAACTCAAGTTTCCAAGTGAAATTGGCCAAGTTCCACGTGAAAAGCTAGGAAATCTCAACATTCCACGTGAAAATGCCAAGGTTTCACGTGGAAAACTCAAGTTTCCACGCGAAATAGCCCAGGTTTCACGTGGAATGCTTGGAAAACTCAAGTTTCCACGTGAAATTGGCCAAGTTCCACGTGAAAAGCTTGGAATCTCAGGATTCCACGTGAAAAGCCAGGGTTTCACGTGGAAATCTCAGGATTCCACGTGAGAAGCCAAGGTGTCACGTGGAAAGCAAGGAAATCTCAACATTCCACGTGAAAATGTCAAGGTTTCACGTGGAAAACTCAAGTTTCCACTTGAAATAGCCCAGGTTTCACGTGGAAAGCTTGGAAAACTCAAGTTTCCAAGTGAAATTGGCCAAGTTCCACGTGAAAAGCTTGGAAATCTCAGGATTCCAAGTGTAAAGCCAAGGTTTCACGTGGAAAGCTAGGAAATCTCAACATTCCACGTGAAAATGCCAAGGTTTCACGTGGAAAACTCAAGTTTCCACGCGAAATAGCCCAGGTTTCACGTGGAATGCTTGGAAAACTAATGTTTCCACGTGAAATTGGCCAAGTTCCACGTGAAAAGGTTGGAAATCTCAGGATTCCACGTGTAAAGCCAAGGTTTCACGTGGAAAGCTAGGAAATCTATACATTCCACGTGAAAATGCCAAGGTTTCACGTGGAAAACTCAAGTTTCCACGTGAAATAGCCCAGGTTTCATGTGGAAAGCTTGGAAAACTCAAGTTTCCACGTGAAATTGGCCAAGTTCCACATGAAAAGCTAGGAAATCTCAACATTTCACGTGAAAGTGCCAAGGTTTCACGTGGAAAACTTAAGTTTCCACGTGAAATGGCTAAGGTTTCACGTGAAAAGGAAGGAAATCTCACGTTTCCACGTGAAAAGCTTGGAAATCTCAGGATTCCACGTGAAAAGTCATGGTTTCACCTGGAAATCTCTGGATTCCACGTGAGAAGCCAAGGTTTCACGTGGAAAGCTAGGAAATCTCAACATTCCACGTGAAAATGCCAAGGTTTCACGTGGAAAACTCAAGTTTCCACTTGAAATAGCCCAGGTTTCACGTGGAAAGCTTGGAAAACTCAAGTGTCCAAGTGAAATTGGCCACGTTCCACGTGAAAAGCTTGGAAATCTCAGGATTCCACGTGTAAAGCCAAGGAAATCTCAACATTCCACGTGAAAATGCCAAGGTTTCACGTGGAAAACTCAAGTTTCCACGTGAAATGGCTAAGGTTTCACGTGAAAAGGAAGGATATCTCAAGTTTGCAAGTGAAAAGCTTGGAAATCTCTGGATTCCACGTGAGAAGCCAGGGTTTCACGTGGAAAGCTTGGAAATCTCAACATTCCACGTGAAAATGCCCAGGTTTCACGTGGAAAACTCATGTTTCCATGTGAAATAGCCCAGGTTTCACGTGGAAAGCTTGGAAAACACAAGTTTCCACGTGAAATTGGCCAAGTTCCACGTGAAAAGCTTGGAATCTCAGGATTCCACGTGAGAAGCCAAGGTGTCACGTGGAAAGCTAGGAAATCTCAACATTCCACGTGAAAATGCCAAGGTTTCACATGGAAAACTCAAGTTTCCACGTGAAATAGCCCAGGTTTCACGTGGAAAGCTTGGAAAACTCAAGTTTCCACGTGAAATTGGCCAAGTTCCACGTGAAAAGGTTGGAAATCTCAGGATTCCACGTGTAAAGCCAAGGTTTCACGCGGAAAGCTAGGAAATCTCAACATTCCACGTGAAAATGCCAAGGTTTCAAGTGGAAAACTCAAGTTTCCACGTGAAATAGATCAGGTTTCACGTGGAAAGCTTGGAAAACTCAAGTTTCCACGTGAAATTGGCCAAGTTCCACGTGAAAAGCTTGGAATCTCAGGATTCCACGTGAAAAGCCAGGGTTTCACGTGGAAATCTCAGGATTCCACGTGAGAAGCCAAGGTGTCACGTTTGCAGCAAGGAAATCTCAACATTCCACGTGAAAATGCCAAGGTTTCACGTGGAAAACTCAAGTTTCCACTTGATATAGCCCAGGTTTCACGTGGAAAGCTTGGAAAACTCAAGTTTCCAAGTGAAATTTGCCAAGTTCCACGTGAAAAGCTTGGAAATCTCAGGATTCCACGTGTAAAGCCAAGGTTTCACGTGGAAAGCTAGGAAATCTCAACATTATACGTGAAAATGCCAAGGTTTCACGTGGAAAACTCAAGTTTCCACGTGAAATAGCCCAGGTTTCACGTGGAAAGCTTGGAAAACTCAAGTTTCCACGTGAAATTGGCCAAGTTCCACGTGAAAAGCTTGGAAATCTCAGGATTCCACGTGAAACGCCATGGTTTCACGTGGAAATCTCAGGATTCCACGAGAGAAGCCAAGGTGTCACGTGGAAAGCAAGGAAATCTCAACATTCCACGTGAAAATGCCTTTTCCACATGAAATAGCCCAGGTTTCACGTGGAAAGCTTGGAAAACTCAAGTTTCCACGTGAAATTGGCCAAGTTCCACGTGAAAAGCTTGGAAATCTCAGGATTCCACGTGAAAAGCCATGGTTTCACGTGGAAATCTCAGGATTCCACGTGAGAAGCCAAGTGTCACGTGGAAAGCTAGGAAATCTCAACATTCCACGTGAAAATGCCAAGGTTTCACGTAGAAAACTCAAGTTTCCACTTGAAATAGCCCAGGTTTCACGTGGAAAGCTTGGAAAACTCAAGTTTCCAAGTGAAATTGGCCAAGTTCCACGTGAAAAGCTTGGAAATCTCAGGATTCCACGTGTAAAGCCAAGGTTTCACGTGGAACGCTAGGAAATCTCAACATTCCACGTGAAAATGCCAAGGTTTCACGTGGAAAACTCAAGTTTCCACGTGAAATGGCTAAGGTTTCATGTGAAAAGGAAGGATATCTCAAGTTTGGACGTGAAAAGCTTGGAAATCTCTGGATTGCACGTGAGAAGCCAAGGTTTCACGTGGAAAGCTTGGAAATCTCAACATTCCACGTGAAAATGCCCAGGTTTCACGTGGAAAACTCATGTTTCCATGTGAAATAGCCAAGGTTTCACGTGGAAAGCTTGGAAAACACAAGTTTCCACGTGAAATTGGCCAAGCTCCACGTGAAAAGCTTGGAATCTCAGGATTCCACGTGAAAAGCCATGGTTTCACGTGGAAATCTCAGGATTCCACGTGAGAAGCCAAGGTGTCACGTGGAAAGCTAGGAAATCTCAACATTCCACGTGAAAATGCCAAGGTTTCACATGGAAAACTCAAGTTTCCACGTGAAATAGCCCAGGTTTCACGTGGAAAGCTTGGAAAACTCAAGTTTCCACGTGAAATTGGTCAAGTTCCACGTGAAAAGGTTGGAAATCTCAGGATTCCACGTGTAAAGCCAAGGTTTCACGCGGAAAGCTAGGAAATCTCAACATTCCACGTGAAAATGCCAAGGTTTCACGTGGAAAACTCAAGTTTCCACGTGAAATAGACCAGGTTTCACGTGGAAAGCTTGGAAAACTCAAGTTTCCACGTGAAATTGGCCAAGTTCCACGTGAAAAGCTTGGAATCTCAGGATTCCACGTGAAAAGCCAGGGTTTCACGTTGAAATCTCAGGATTCCACGTGAGAAGCCAAGGTGTCACGTGGAAAGCTAGGAAATCTCAACATTCCACGTGAAAATGCCAAGGTTTCACATGGAAAACTCAAGTTTCCACGTGAAATAGCCCAGGTTTCACGTGGAAAGCTTGGAAAACTCAAGTTTCCACGTGAAATTGGTCAAGTTCCACGTGAAAAGGTTGGAAATCTCAGGATTCCACGTGTAAAGCCAAGGTTTCACGCGGAAAGCTAGGAAATCTCAACATTCCACGTGAAAATGCCAAGGTTTCACGTGGAAAACTCAAGTTTCCACGTGAAATAGACCAGGTTTCATGTGGAAAGCTTGGAAAACTCAAGTTTCCACGTGAAATTGGCCAAGTTCCACATGAAAAGCTAGGAAATCTCAACATTTCACGTGAAAGTGCCAAGGTTTCACGTGGAAAACTTAAGTTTCCACGTGAAATGGCTAAGGTTTCACGTGAAAAGGAAGGAAATCTCACGTTTCCACGTGAAAAGCTTGGAAATCTCAGGATTCCACGTGAAAAGTCATGGTTTCACCTGGAAATCTCTGGATTCCACGTGAGAAGCCAAGGTTTCACGTGGAAAGCTAGGAAATCTCAACATTCCACGTGAAAATGCCAAGGTTTCACGTGGAAAACTCAAGTTTCCACTTGAAATAGCCCAGGTTTCACGTGGAAAGCTTGGAAAACTCAAGTGTCCAAGTGAAATTGGCCACGTTCCACGTGAAAAGCTTGGAAATCTCAGGATTCCACGTGTAAAGCCAAGGAAATCTCAACATTCCACGTGAAAATGCCAAGGTTTCACGTGGAAAACTCAAGTTTCCACGTGAAATGGCTAAGGTTTCACGTGAAAAGGAAGGATATCTCAAGTTTGCAAGTGAAAAGCTTGGAAATCTCTGGATTCCACGTGAGAAGCCAGGGTTTCACGTGGAAAGCTTGGAAATCTCAACATTCCACGTGAAAATGCCCAGGTTTCACGTGGAAAACTCATGTTTCCATGTGAAATAGCCCAGGTTTCACGTGGAAAGCTTGGAAAACTCAAGTTTCCACGTGAAATTGGTCAAGTTCCACGTGAAAAGGTTGGAAATCTCAGGATTCCACGTGTAAAGCCAAGGTTTCACGTGGAAAGCTAGGAAATCTAAACATTCCACGTGAAAATGCCAAGGTTTCACGTGGAAAACTCAAGTTTCCACGTGAAATAGCCCAGGTTTCATGTGGAAAGCTTGGAAAACTCAAGTTTCCACGAGAAATTGGCCAAGTTCCACATGAAAAGCTAGGAAATCTCAACATTCCACGTGAAAGTGCCAAGGTTTCACTTGGAAAATTCAAGTTTCCACGTGAAATGGCTAAGGTTTCACGTGAAAAGGAAGGATATCTCAAGTTTGCACGTGAAAAGCTTGGAAATATCTGGATTCCACGTGAGAAGCCAAGGTTTCACGTGGAAAGCTAGGAAATCTCAACATTCCACGTGAAAATGCCCAGGTTTCACGTGGAAAACTCATGTTTCCATGTGAAATAGCCCAGGTTTCACGTGGAAAGCTTGGAAAACACAAGTTTCCACGTGAAATTGGCCAAGTTCCACGTGAAAAGCTTGGAATCTCAGGATTTCACGTGAAAAGCCATGGTTTCACGTGGAAATCTCAGGATTCCAAGTGAGAAGCCAAGGTGTCACGTGGAAAGCTAGGAAATCTCAACATTCCACGTGAAAATGCCAAGGTTTCACCTGGAAAACTCAAGTTTCCATGTGAAATAGCCCAGGTTTCACGTAGAAAGCTTGGAAAACTCAAGTTTCCACGTGAAATTGGCCAAGTTCCACGTGAAAATCTTGGAAATCTCTGGATTCCATTTGAAAAGCCATGGTTTCACGTGGAAATCTCAGGATTCCACGAGAGAAGCCAAGGTGTCACATGGAAAGCAAGGAAATCTCAACATTCCACGTGAAAATGCCAAGGTTTCACGTGGAAAACTCAAGTTTCCACGCGAAATAGCCCAGGTTTCACGTGGAATGCTTGGAAAACTCAAGTTTCCACGTGAAATTCGCCAAGTTCCACGTGAAAAGGTTGGAAATCTCAGGATTCCACGTGTAAAGCCAAGGTTTCACGTGGAAAGCTAGGAAATCTAAACATTCCACGCGAAATAGCCCAGGTTTCACGTGGAAAACTCAAGTTTCCACGCGAAATAGCCCAGGTTTCACGTGGAATGCTTGGAAAACTCAAGTTTCCACGTGAAATTCGCCAAGTTCCACGTGAAAAGGTTGGAAATCTCAGGATTCCACGTGTAAAGCCAAGGTTTCACGTGGAAAGCTAGGAAATCTAAACATTCCACGTGAAAATGCCAAGGTTTCACGTGGAAAACTCAAGTTTCCACGTGAAATAGCCCAGGTTTCATGTGGAAAGCTTGGAAAACTCAAGTTTCCACGAGAAATTGGCCAAGTTCCACATGAAAAGCTAGGAAATCTCAACATTCCACGTGAAAGTGCCAAGGTTTCACTTGAAATGGCTAAGGTTTCACGTGAAAAGGAAGGATATCTCAAGTTTGCACGTGAAAAGCTTGGAAATATCTGGATTCCACGTGAGAAGCCAAGGTTTCACGTGGAAAGCTAGGAAATCTCAACATTCCACGTGAAAATGCCCAGGTTTCACGTGGAAAACTCATGTTTCCATGTGAAATAGCCCAGGTTTCACGTGGAAAGCTTGGAAAACACAAGTTTCCACGTGAAATTGGCCAAGTTCCACGTGAAAAGCTTGGAATCTCAGGATTTCACGTGAAAAGCCATGGTTTCACGTGGAAATCTCAGGATTCCAAGTGAGAAGCCAAGGTGTCACGTGGAAAGCTAGGAAATCTCAACATTCCACGTGAAAATGTCAAGGTTTCACCTGGAAAACTCAAGTTTCCACGTGAAATAGCCCAGGTTTAACGTGGAAAGCTTGGAAAACTCAAGTTTCCAAGTGAAATTGGCCAAGTTCCACGTGAAAAGCTTGGAAATCTCAGGATTCCACGTGTAAAGCCAAGGTTTCACGTGGAAAAGTAGGAAATCTCAACATTCCACGTGAAAATGCCGAGGTTTCACGTGGAAAACTCATGTTTCCACGTGAAATAGCCCAGGTTTCACGTGGAAAGCTTGGAAAACTAAGGTTTCCATGTGAAATTGGCCAAGTTCCATGTGAAAAGCTTGGAATCTCAGGATTCCACGTGAAAAGCCATGGTTTCACGTGGAAATCTGAGGATTCCACGTGAGAAGCCAAGATGTCACGTGGAAAGCTAGGAAATCTCAACATTCCACGTGAAAATGCCAAGGTTTCACGTGGAAAACTCAATTTCCACATGAAATAGCCCAGGTTTCACGTGTAAAGCTTGGAAAACTCAAGTTTCCACGTGAAATTGGCCAAGTTCCACGTGAAAAGCTTGTAAATCTCTGGATTCCACGTGAAAAACCATGGTTTCACGTGGAAATCTCAGGATTCCACATGAGTAGCCAAGGTGTCACGTGGAAAGCTAGGAAATCTCAACATTCCACGTGAAAATGCCAAGGTTTCACGTGGAAAACTCAAGTTTCCACTTGAAATAGCCCAGGTTTCACGTGGAAAGCTTGTAAAACACAAGTTTCCAAGTAAAATTGGCCAAGTTCCACGTGAAAAGCTTGGAAATCTCAGGATTCCACGAGTATAGCCAAGGTTTCACGGGGAAAAGTAGGAAATCTCAACATTCCACGTGAAAATGCCAAGGTTTCACGTGGAAAACTCAAGTTTCCACGTGAAATAGCCCAGGTTTCACGTGGAAAGCTTGGAAAACTCAAGTTTCCATGTGAAATTGGCCAAGTTCCATGTGAAAAGGTAGGAATCTCAGGATTCCACGTGAAAACCATGGTTTCACGTGGAAATCTCAGGATTCCACGTGAGAAGCCAAGGTGTCACGTGGAAAGCTAGGAAATCTCAACATTCCACGTGAAAATGCCAAGGTTTCACGTGGAAAACTCAAGTTTCCACGTGAAATAGCCCAGGTTTCACGTAGAAAGCTTGGAAAACTCAAGTTTCCACGTGAAATTGGCCAAGTTCCACGTGAAAAGCTTGGAAATCTCTGGATTCCATTTGAAAAGCCATGGTTTCACGTGGAAATCTCAGGATTCCACGAGAGAAGCCAAGGTGTCACATGGAAAGCAAGGAAATCTCAACATTCCACGTGAAAATGCCAAGGTTTCACGTGGAAAACTCAAGTTTCCACTTGAAATAGCCCTGGTTTCACGTGGAAAGCTTGGAAAACTCAAGTTTCCACGTGAAATTGGCCAAGTTCCACGTGAAGAGCTTGGAAATCTCAGGATACCACGTGAAAAGCCATGGTTTCACGTGGAAATCTCAGGATTCCACGTGAGAAGCCAAGGTGTCACGTGGAAAGCTAGGAAATCTCAACATTCCACGTGAAAATGCCAAGGTTTCACGTGGAAAACTCAAGTTTCCACTTGAAATAGCCCAGGTTTCACGTGGAAAGCTTGGAAAACTCAAGTTTCCACGTGAAATTGGCCAAGTTCCACGTGAAAAGCTTGGAAATCTCAGGATTCCACGTGAAAAGCCATGGTTTCACGTGGAAATCTCAGGATTCCACGTGAGAAGCCAAGGTGTCACGTGGAAAGCTAGGAAATCTCAACATTCCACGTGAAAATGCCAAGGTTTCACGTGGAAAACTCAAGTTTCCACTTGAAATAGCCCAGGTTTCACGTGGAAAGCTTGGAAAACTCAAGTTTCCAAGTGAAATTGGCCAAGTTCCACGTGAAAAGCTTGGAAATCTCAGGATTCCACGTGTCAAGCCAAGGTTTCACGTGGAAAACTCAAGTTTCCACGCGAAATAGCCCAGGTTTCACGTGGAATGCTTGGAAAACTCAAGTTTCCACGTGAAATTCGCCAAGTTCCACGTGAAAAGGTTGGAAATCTCAGGATTCCACGTGTAAAGCCAAGGTTTCACGTGGAAAGCTAGGAAATCTAAACATTCCACGCGAAATAGCCCAGGTTTCCCGTGGAAAACTCAAGTTTCCACGCGAAATAGCCCAGGTTTCACGTGGAATGCTTGGAAAACTCAAGTTTCCACGTGAAATTGGCCAAGTTCCACGTGAAAAGCTTGGAAATCTCAGGATTCCACGTGAAAAGCCATGGTTTCACGTGGAAATCTCAGGATTCCACGTGAGAAGCCAAGGTGTCACGTGGAAAGCTAGGAAATCTCAACATTCCACGTGAAAATGCCAAGGTTTCACGTGGAAAACTCAAGTTTCCACGTGAAATAGCCCAGGTTTCACGTGGAAAGCTTGGAAAACTCAAGTTTCCATGTGAAATTGGCCAAGTTCCATGTGAAAAGGTAGGAATCTCAGGATTCCACGTGAAAACCATGGTTTCACGTGGAAATCTCAGGATTCCACGTGAGAAGCCAAGGTGTCACGTGGAAAGCTAGGAAATCTCAACATTCCACGTGAAAATGCCAAGGTTTCACGTGGAAAACTCAAGTTTCCACGTGAAATAGCCCAGGTTTCACGTAGAAAGCTTGGAAAACTCAAGTTTCCACGTGAAATTGGCCAAGTTCCACGTGAAAAGCTTGGAAATCTCTGGATTCCATTTGAAAAGCCATGGTTTCACGTGGAAATCTCAGGATTCCACGAGAGAAGCCAAGGTGTCACATGGAAAGCAAGGAAATCTCAACATTCCACGTGAAAATGCCAAGGTTTCACGTGGAAAACTCAAGTTTCCACTTGAAATAGCCCTGGTTTCACGTGGAAAGCTTGGAAAACTCAAGTTTCCACGTGAAATTGGCCAAGTTCCACGTGAAAAGCTTGGAAATCTCAGGATACCACGTGAAAAGCCATGGTTTCACGTGGAAATCTCAGGATTCCACGTGAGAAGCCAAGGTGTCACGTGGAAAGCTAGGAAATCTCAACATTCCACGTGAAAATGCCAAGGTTTCACGTGGAAAACTCAAGTTTCCACTTGAAATAGCCCAGGTTTCACGTGGAAAGCTTGGAAAACTCAAGTTTCCACGTGAAATTGGCCAAGTTCCACGTGAAAAGCTTGGAAATCTCAGGATTCCACGTGAAAAGCCATGGTTTCACGTGGAAATCTCAGGATTCCACGTGAGAAGCCAAGGTGTCACGTGGAAAGCTAGGAAATCTCAACATTCCACGTGAAAATGCCAAGGTTTCACGTGGAAAACTCAAGTTTCCACTTGAAATAGCCCAGGTTTCACGTGGAAAGCTTGGAAAACTCAAGTTTCCAAGTGAAATTGGCCAAGTTCCACGTGAAAAGCTTGGAAATCTCAGGATTCCACGTGTCAAGCCAAGGTTTCACGTGGAAAGCTAGGAAATCTCAACATTCCACGTGAAAATGCCAAGGTTTCACGTGGAAAACTCAAGTTTCCACGCGAAATAGCCCAGGTTTCACGTGGAATGCTTGGAAAACTCAAGTTTCCACGTGAAATTCGCCAAGTTCCACGTGAAAAGGTTGGAAATCTCAGGATTCCACGTGTAAAGCCAAGGTTTCACGTGGAAAGCTAGGAAATCTAAACATTCCACGCGAAATAGCCCAGGTTTCCCGTGGAAAACTCAAGTTTCCACGCGAAATAGCCCAGGTTTCACGTGGAATGCTTGGAAAACTCAAGTTTCCACGTGAAATTGGCCAAGTTCCACGTGAAAAGCTTGGAAATCTCAGGATTCCACGTGAAAAGCCATGGTTTCACGTGGAAATCTCAGGATTCCACGTGAGAAGCCAAGGTGTCACGTGGAAAGCTAGGAAATCTCAACATTCCACGTGAAAATGCCAAGGTTTCACGTGGAAAACTCAAGTTTCCACTTGAAATAGCCCAGGTTTCACGTGGAAAGCTTGGAAAACTCAAGTTTCCAAGTGAAATTGGCCAAGTTCCACGTGAAAAGCTTGGAAATCTCAGGATTCCACGTGTCAAGCCAAGGTTTCACGTGGAAAGCTAGGAAATCTCAACATTCCACGTGAAAATGCCAAGGTTTCACGTGGAAAACTCAAGTTTCCACGCGAAATAGCCCAGGTTTCACGTGGAATGCTTGGAAAACTCAAGTTTCCACGTGAAATTCGCCAAGTTCCACGTGAAAAGGTTGGAAATCTCAGGATTCCACGTGTAAAGCCAAGGTTTCACGTGGAAAGCTAGGAAATCTAAACATTCCACGCGAAATAGCCCATGTTTCACGTGGAAAACTCAAGTTTCCACGCGAAATAGCCCAGGTTTCACGTGGAATGCTTGGAAAACTCAAGTTTCCACGTGAAATTCGCCAAGTTCCACGTGAAAAGGTTGGAAATCTCAGGATTCCACGTGTAAAGCCAAGGTTTCACGTGGAAAGCTAGGAAATCTAAACATTCCACGTGAAAATGCCAAGGTTTCACATGGAAAACTCAAGTTTCCACGTGAAATAGCCCAGGTTTCATGTGGAAAGCTTGGAAAACTCAAGTTTCCACGAGAAATTGGCCAAGTTCCACATGAAAAGCTAGGAAATCTCAACATTCCACGTGAAAGTGCCAAGGTTTCACTTGGAAAATTCAAGTTTCCACGTGAAATGGCTAAGGTTTCACGTGAAAAGGAAGGATATCTCAAGTTTGCATGTGAAAAGCTTGGAAATCTCTGGATTCCACGTGAGAAGCCAAGGTTTCACGTGGAAAGCTAGGAAATCTCAACATTCCACGTGAAAATGCCCAGGTTTCACGTGGAAAACTCATGTTTCCATGTGAAATAGCCCAGGTTTCACGTGGAAAGCTTGGAAAACACAAGTTTCCACGTGAAATTGGCCAAGTTCCACGTGAAAAGCTTGGAATCTCAGGATTTCACGTGAAAAGCCATGGTTTCACGTGGAAATCTCAGGATTCCAAGTGAGAAGCCAAGGTGTCACGTGGAAAGCTAGGAAATCTCAACATTCCACGTGAAAATGCCAAGGTTTCACCTGGAAAACTCAAGTTTCCACGTGAAATAGCCCAGGTTTAACGTGGAAAGCTTGGAAAACTCAAGTTTCCAAGTGAAATTGGCCAAGTTCCACGTGAAAAGCTTGGAAATCTCAGGATTCCACGTGTAAAGCCAAGGTTTCACGTGGAAAAGTAGGAAATCTCAACATTCCACGTGAAAATGCCGAGGTTTCACGTGGAAAACTCATGTTTCCACGTGAAATAGCCCAGGTTTCACGTGGAAAGCTTGGAAAACTAAGGTTTCCATGTGAAATTGGCCAAGTTCCATGTGAAAAGCTTGGAATCTCAGGATTCCACGTGAAAAGCCATGGTTTCACGTGGAAATCTGAGGATTCCACGTGAGAAGCCAAGATGTCACGTGGAAAGCTTGGAAATCTCAACATTCCACGTGAAAATGCCAAGGTTTCACGTGGAAAACTCAAGTTTCCACGTGAAATAGCCCAGGTTTCACGTGTAAAGCTTGGAAAACTCAAGTTTCCACGTGAAATTGGCCAAGTTCCACGTGAAAAGCTTGTAAATCTCCGGATTCCACGTGAAAAACCATGGTTTCACGTGGAAATCTCAGGATTCCACATGAGTAGCCAAGGTGTCACGTGGAAAGCTAGGAAATCTCAACATTCCACGTGAAAATGCCAAGGTTTCACGTGGAAAACTCAAGTTTCCACTTGAAATAGCCCAGGTTTCACGTGGAAAGCTTGGAAAACTCAAGTTTCCAAGTGAAATTGGCCAAGTTCCACGTGAAAAGCTTGGAAATCTCAGGATTCCACGTGTCAAACCAAGGTTTCACGTGGAAAGCTAGGAAATCTCAACATTCCACGTGAAAATGCCAAGGTTTCACGTGGAAAACTCAAGTTTCCACGCGAAATAGCCCAGGTTTCACGTGGAATGCTTGGAAAACTCAAGTTTCCACGTGAAATTCGCCAAGTTCCACGTGAAAAGGTTGGAAATCTCAGGATTCCACGTGTAAAGCCAAGGTTTCACGTGGAAAGCTAGGAAATCTAAACATTCCACGCGAAATAGCCCAGGTTTCACGTGGAAAACTCAAGTTTCCACGCGAAATAGCCCAGGTTTCACGTGGAATGCTTGGAAAACTCAAGTTTCCACGTGAAATTCGCCAAGTTCCACGTGAAAAGGTTGGAAATCTCAGGATTCCACGTGTAAAGCCAAGGTTTCACGTGGAAAGCTAGGAAATCTAAACATTCCACGTGAAAATGCCAAGGTTTCACGTGGAAAACTCAAGTTTCCACGTGAAATAGCCCAGGTTTCATGTGGAAAGCTTGGAAAACTCAAGTTTCCACGAGAAATTGGCCAAGTTCCACATGAAAAGCTAGGAAATCTCAACATTCCACGTGAAAGTGCCAAGGTTTCACTTGGAAAATTCAAGTTTCCACGTGAAATGGCTAAGGTTTCACGTGAAAAGGAAGGATATCTCAAGTTTGCACGTGAAAAGCTTGGAAATCTCTGGATTCCACGTGAGAAGCCAAGGTTTCACGTGGAAAGCTAGGAAATCTCAACATTCCACGTGAAAATGCCCAGGTTTCACGTGGAAAACTCATGTTTCCATGTGAAATAGCCCAGGTTTCACGTGGAAAGCTTGGAAAACACAAGTTTCCACGTGAAATTGGCCAAGTTCCACGTGAAAAGCTTGGAATCTCAGGATTTCACGTGAAAAGCCATGGTTTCACGTGGAAATCTCAGGATTCCAAGTGAGAAGCCAAGGTGTCACGTGGAAAGCTAGGAAATCTCAACATTCCACGTGAAAATGCCAAGGTTTCACCTGGAAAACTCAAGTTTCCACGTGAAATAGCCCAGGTTTAACGTGGAAAGCTTGGAAAACTCAAGTTTCCAAGTGAAATTGGCCAAGTTCCACGTGAAAAGCTTGGAAATCTCAGGATTGCACGTGTAAAGCCAAGGTTTCACGTGGAAAAGTAGGAAATCTCAACATTCCACGTGAAAATGCCGAGGTTTCACGTGGAAAACTCATGTTTCCACGTGAAATAGCCCAGGTTTCACGTGGAAAGCTTGGAAAACTAAGGTTTCCATGTGAAATTGGCCAAGTTCCATGTGAAAAGCTTGGAATCTCAGGATTCCACGTGAAAAGCCATGGTTTCACGTGGAAATCTGAGGATTCCACGTGAGAAGCCAAGATGTCACGTGGAAAGCTAGGAAATCTCAACATTCCACGTGAAAATGCCAAGGTTTCACGTGGAAAACTCAAGTTTCCACGTGAAATAGCCCAGGTTTCACGTGTAAAGCTTGGAAAACTCAAGTTTCCACGTGAAATTGGCCAAGTTCCACGTGAAAAGCTTGTAAATCTCTGGATTCCACGTGAAAAACCATGGTTTCACGTGGAAATCTCAGGATTCCACATGAGTAGCCAAGGTGTCACGTGGAAAGCTAGGAAATCTCAACATTCCACGTGAAAATGCCAAGGTTTCACGTGGAAAACTCAAGTTTCCACTTGAAATAGCCCAGGTTTCACGTGGAAAGCTTGTAAAACACAAGTTTCCAAGTAAAATTGGCCAAGTTCCACGTGAAAATCTTGGAAATCTCAGGATTCCACGAGTATAGCCAAGGTTTCACGGGGAAAAGTAGGAAATCTCAACATTCCACGTGAAAATGCCAAGGTTTCACGTGGAAAACTCAAGTTTCCACGTGAAATAGCCCAGGTTTCACGTGGAAAGCTTGGAAAACTCAAGTTTCCATGTGAAATTGGCCAAGTTCCATGTGAAAAGGTAGGAATCTCAGGATTCCACGTGAAAAACCATGGTTTCACGTGGAAATCTCAGGATTCCACGTGAGAAGCCAAGGTGTCACGTGGAAAGCTAGGAAATCTCAACATTCCAAGTGAAAATGCCAAGGTTTCACGTGGAAAACTCAAGTTTCCACGTGAAATAGCCCAGGTTTCACGTAGAAAGCTTGGAAAACTCAAGTTTCCACGTGAAATTGGCCAAGTTCCACGTGAAAAGCTTGGAAATCTCTGGATTTCACGTGAAAAGCCATGGTTTCACGTGGAAATCTCAGGATTCCAAGTGAGAAGCCAAGGTGTCACGTGGAAAGCTAGGAAATCTCAACATTCCACGTGAAAATGCCAAGGTTTCACCTGGAAAACTCAAGTTTCCACGTGAAATAGCCCAGGTTTAACGTGGAAAGCTTGGAAAACTCAAGTTTCCAAGTGAAATTGGCCAAGTTCCACGTGAAAAGCTTGGAAATCTCAGGATTCCACGTGTAAAGCCAAGGTTTCACGTGGAAAAGTAGGAAATCTCAACATTCCACGTGAAAATGCCGAGGTTTCACGTGGAAAACTCATGTTTCCACGTGAAATAGCCCAGGTTTCACGTGGAAAGCTTGGAAAACTAAGGTTTCCATGTGAAATTGGCCAAGTTCCATGTGAAAAGCTTGGAATCTCAGGATTCCACGTGAAAAGCCATGGTTTCACGTGGAAATCTGAGGATTCCACGTGAGAAGCCAAGATGTCACGTGGAAAGCTTGGAAATCTCAACATTCCACGTGAAAATGCCAAGGTTTCACGTGGAAAACTCAAGTTTCCACGTGAAATTGCCCAGGTTTCACGTGTAAAGCTTGGAAAACTCAAGTTTCCACGTGAAATAGCCCAGGTTTCACGTGGAAAGCTTGGAAAACTCAAGTTTCCACGTGAAATTGGCCAAGTTCCACGTGAAAAGCTTGTAAATCTCTGGATTCCACGTGAAAAACCATGGTTTCACGTGGAAATCTCAGGATTCCACATGAGAAGCCAAGGTGTCACGTGGAAAGCTAGGAAATCTCAACATTCCACGTGAAAATGCCAAGGTTTCGCGTGGAAAACTCAAGTTTCCACTTGAAATAGCCCAGGTTTCACGTGGAAAGCTTGGAAAACTCAAGTTTCCAAGTGAAATTGGCCAAGTTCCACGTGAAAAGCTTGTGAATCTCAGGATTCCACGTGTAAAGCCAAGGTTTCACGTGGAAAAGTTGGAAATCTCAACATTCCACGTGAAAATGCCGAGGTTTCACGTGGAAAACTCAAGTTTCCACGTGAAATAGCCCAGGTTTCACGTGGAAAGCTTGGAAAACTCAAGTTTCCATGTGAAATTGGCCAAGTTCCATGTGAAAAGCTTGGAATCTCAGGATTCCACGTGAAAAGCCATGGTTTCACGTGGAAATCTGAGGATTCCACGTGAGAAGCCAAGATGTCACGTGGAAAGCTAGGAAATCTCAACATTCCACGTGAAAATGCCAAGGTTTCACCTGGAAAACTCAAGTTTCCACGTGAAATAGCCCAGGTTTAACGTGGAAAGCTTGGAAAACTCAAGTTTCCATGTGAAATTGGCCAAGTTCCATGTGAAAAGCTTTGAAATCTCAGGATTCCACGAGTATAGCCAAGGTTTCACGGGGAAAAGTAGGAAATCTCAACATTCCACGTGAAATAGCCCAGGTTTCACGTGGAAAGCTTGGAAAACTCAAGTTTCCATGTGAAATTGGCCAAGTTCCATGTGAGAAGGTAGGAATCTCAGGATTCCACGTGAAAAACCATGGTTTCACGTGGAAATCTCAGGATTCCACGTGAGAAGCCAAGGTGTCACGTGGAAAGCTAGGAAATCTCAACATTCCACGTGAAAATGCCAAGGTTTCACGTGGAAAACTCAAGTTTCCACGTGAAATAGCCCAGGTTTCAAGTGGAAAGCTTGGAAAACTCAAGTTTCCACGTGAAATTGGCCAAGTTCCACGTGAAAAGCTTGGAAATCTCAGGATTCCACGTGAAAAGCCATGGTTTCACGTGGAAATCTCAGGATTCCACGAGAGAAGCCAAGGTGTCACGTGGAAAGCAAGGAAATCTCAACATTCCACGTGAAAATGCCAAGGTTTCACGTGGAAAACTCAAGTTTCCACGTGAAATAGCCCAGGTTTCACGTGGAAAGCTTGGAAAACTCAAGTTTCCACGTGAAATTGGCCAAGTTCCACGTGAAAAGCTTGGAAATCTCAGGATTCCACGTGAAAAGCCATGGTTTCACGTGGAAATCTCAGGATTCCACGTGAGAAGCCAAGGTGTCACGTGGAAAGCTAGGAAATCTCAACATTCCACGTGAAAATGCCAAGGTTTCACGTGGAAAACTCAAGTTTCCACTTGAAATAGCCCAGGTTTCACGTGGAAAGCTTGGAAAACTCAAGTTTCCACGTGAAATTGGCCAAGTTCCACGTGAAAAGCTTGTAAATCTCTGGATTCCACGTGAAAAACCATGGTTTCACGTGGAAATCTCAGGATTCCACATGAGAAGCCAAGGTGTCACGTGGAAAGCTAGGAAATCTCAACATTCCACGTGAAAATGCCAAGGTTTCACGTGGAAAACTCAAGTTTCCACTTGAAATAGCCCAGGTTTCACGTGGAAAGCTTGGAAAACTCAAGTTTCCAAGTGAAATTGGCCAAGTTCCACGTGAAAAGCTTGGAAATCTCAGGATTCCACGAGTATAGCCAAGGTTTCACGTGGAAAGCTAGGAAATCTCAGGATTCCACCTGAAAAGCCATGGTTTCTCGTGGAAATCTCAGGATTCCACGTGAGAAGCCAAGGTGTCACGTGGAAAGCTAGGAAATCTCAACATTCCACGTGAAAATGCCAAGGTTTCACGTGGAAAACTCAAGTTTCCACTTGAAATAGCCCAGGTTTCACGTGGAAAGCTTGTAAAACACAAGTTTCCAAGTAAAATTGGCCAAGTTCCACGTGAAAAGCTTGGAAATCTCAGGATTCCACGAGTATAGCCAAGGTTTCACGGGGAAAAGTAGGAAATCTCAACATTCCACGTGAAATAGCCCAGGTTTCACGTGGAAAGCTTGGAAAACTCAAGTTTCCATGTGAAATTGGCCAAGTTCCATGTGAGAAGGTAGGAATCTCAGGATTCCACGTGAAAAATCATGGTTTCACGTGGAAATCTCAGGATTCCACGTGAGAAGCCAAGGTGTCACGTGGAAAGCTAGGAAATCTCAACATTCCACGTAAAAATGCCAAGGTTTCACGTGGAAAACTCAAGTTTCCACGTGAAATAGCCCAGGTTTCAAGTGGAAAGCTTGGAAAACTCAAGTTTCCACGTGAAATTGGCCAAGTTCCACGTGAAAAGCTTGGAAATCTCAAGATTCCACGTGAAAAGCCATGGTTTCACGTGGAAATCTCAGGATTCCACGAGAGAAGCCAAGGTGTCACGTGGAAAGCAAGGAAATCTCAACATTCCACGTGAAAATGCCAAGGTTTCACGTGGAAAACTCAAGTTTCCAATTGAAATAGCCCAGGTTTCACGTGGAAAGCTTGGAAAACTCCAGTTTCCACGTGAAATTGGCCAAGTTCAACGTGAAAAGCTTGGAAATCTCAGGATTCCACGTGAAAAGCCATGGTTTCACGTGGAAATCTCAGGATTCCACGTGAGAAGCCAAGGTGTCACGTGGAAAGCTAGGAAATCTCAACATTCCACGTGAAAATGCCAAGGTTTCACGTGGAAAACTCAAGTTTCCACTTGAAATAGCCCAGGTTTCACGTGGAAATCTTGGAAAACTCAAGTTTCCACGTGAAATTGGCCAAGTTCCACGTGAAAAGCTTGTAAATCTCTGGATTCCACGTGAAAAACCATGGTTTCACGTGGAAATCTCAGGATTCCACATGAGAAGCCAAGGTGTCACGTGGAAAGCTAGGAAATCTCAACATTCCACGTGAAAATGTCAAGGTTTCACGTGGAAAACTCAAGTTTCCACTTGAAATAGCCCAGGTTTCACGTGGAAAGCTTGGAAAACTCAAGTTTCCAAGTGAAATTGGCCAAGTTCCACGTGAAAAGCTTGGAAATCTCAGGATTGCACGTGTAAAGCCAAGGTTTCACGTGGAAAGCTAGGAAATCTCAACATTCCACGTGAAAATGCCAAGGTTTCACGTGGAAAACTCAAGTTTCCACGCGAAATAGCCCAGGTTTCACGTGGAATGCTTGGGAAACTCAAGTTTCCACGTGAAATTGGCCAAGTTCCACGTGAAAAGGTTGGAAATCTCAGGATTCCACGTGTAAAGCCAAGGTTTCACGTGGGAAGCTAGGAAATCTAAACATTCCACGTGAAAATGCCAAGTTTTCACGTGGAAAACTCAAGTTTCCACGTGAAATAGCCCAGGTTTCATGTGGAAAGCTTGGAAAACTCAAGTTTCCACGAGAAATTGGCCAAGTTCCACATGAAAAGCTAGGAAAGCTCAACATTCCACGTGAAAGTGCCAAGGTTTCACTTGGAAAATTCAAGTTTCCACGTGAAATGGCTAAGGTTTCACGTGAAAAGGAAGGATATCTCAAGTTTGCACGTGAAAAGCTTGGAAATCTCTGGATTCCACGTGAGAAGCTAAGGTTTCACGTGGAAAGCTAGGAAATCTCAACATTCCACGTGAAAATGCCCAGGTTTCACGTGGAAAACTCATGTTTCCAAGTGAAATAGCCCAGGTTTCACGTGGAAAGCTTGGAAAACACAAGTTTCCACGTGAAATTGGCCAAGTTCGACGTGAAAAGCTTGGAATCTCAGGATTCCACGTGAAAAGCCATGGTTTCACGTGGAAATCTCAGGATTCCACGTGAGAAGCCAAGGTGTCACGTGGAAAGCTAGGAAATCTCAACATTCCACGTGAAAATGCCAAGGTTTCATCTGGAAAACTCATGTTTCCACGTGAAATAGCCCAGGTTTCACGTGGAAAGCTTGAAAAACTCAAGTTTCCACGTGAAAAGGTTGGAAATCTCAGGATTCCACGTGTAAAGCCAAGGTTTCACGTGGAAAGCTAGGAAATCTCAACATTCCACGTGAAAATGCCAAGATTTCAAGTGGAAAACTCAAGTTTCCACGTGAAATAGACCAGGTTTCACGTGGAAAGCTTGGAAAACTCAAGTTTCCACGCGAAATTGGCCAAGTTCCACGTGAAAAGCTTGGAATCTCAGGATTCCACGTGAAAAGCCAGGGTTTCACATGGAAATCTCAGGAATCCACGTGAGAAGCCAAGGTGTTACGTGGAAAGCTAGGAAATCTCAACATTCCACGTGAAAATGACAAGGTTTCACGTGGAAAACTCAAGTTTCCTCTTGAAATAGCCCAGGTTTCACGTGGAAAGCTTGGAAAACTCAAGTTTCCACGTGAAATTGGCCAAGTTCCACGTGAAAAGCTTGTAAATCTCTGGATTCCACGTGAAAAACCATGGTTTCACGTGGAAATCTCAGGATTCCACATGAGAAGCCAAGGTGTCACGTGGAAAGCTAGGAAATCTCAACATTCCACGTGAAAATGTCAAGGTTTCACGTGGAAAACTCAAGTTTCCACTTGAAATAGCCCAGGTTTCACGTGGAAAGCTTGGAAAACTCAAGTTTCCAAGTGAAATTGGCCAAGTTCCACGTGAAAAGCTTGGAAATCTCAGGATTGCACGTGTAAAGCCAAGGTTTCACGTGGAAAGCTAGGAAATCTCAACATTCCACGTGAAAATGCCAAGGTTTCACGTGGAAAACTCAAGTTTCCACGCGAAATAGCCCAGGTTTCACGTGGAATGCTTGGGAAACTCAAGTTTCCACGTGAAATTGGCCAAGTTCCACGTGAAAAGGTTGGAAATCTCAGGATTCCACGTGTAAAGCCAAGGTTTCACGTGGGAAGCTAGGAAATCTAAACATTCCACGTGAAAATGCCAAGTTTTCACGTGGAAAACTCAAGTTTCCACGTGAAATAGCCCAGGTTTCATGTGGAAAGCTTGGAAAACTCAAGTTTCCACGAGAAATTGGCCAAGTTCCACATGAAAAGCTAGGAAAGCTCAACATTCCACGTGAAAGTGCCAAGGTTTCACTTGGAAAATTCAAGTTTCCACGTGAAATGGCTAAGGTTTCACGTGAAAAGGAAGGATATCTCAAGTTTGCACGTGAAAAGCTTGGAAATCTCTGGATTCCACGTGAGAAGCTAAGGTTTCACGTGGAAAGCTAGGAAATCTCAACATTCCACGTGAAAATGCCCAGGTTTCACGTGGAAAACTCATGTTTCCAAGTGAAATAGCCCAGGTTTCACGTGGAAAGCTTGGAAAACACAAGTTTCCACGTGAAATTGGCCAAGTTCGACGTGAAAAGCTTGGAATCTCAGGATTCCACGTGAAAAGCCATGGTTTCACGTGGAAATCTCAGGATTCCACGTGAGAAGCCAAGGTGTCACGTGGAAAGCTAGGAAATCTCAACATTCCACGTGAAAATGCCAAGGTTTCATCTGGAAAACTCATGTTTCCACGTGAAATAGCCCAGGTTTCACGTGGAAAGCTTGAAAAACTCAAGTTTCCACGTGAAAAGGTTGGAAATCTCAGGATTCCACGTGTAAAGCCAAGGTTTCACGTGGAAAGCTAGGAAATCTCAACATTCCACGTGAAAATGCCAAGATTTCAAGTGGAAAACTCAAGTTTCCACGTGAAATAGACCAGGTTTCACGTGGAAAGCTTGGAAAACTCAAGTTTCCACGCGAAATTGGCCAAGTTCCACGTGAAAAGCTTGGAATCTCAGGATTCCACGTGAAAAGCCAGGGTTTCACATGGAAATCTCAGGAATCCACGTGAGAAGCCAAGGTGTTACGTGGAAAGCTAGGAAATCTCAACATTCCACGTGAAAATGACAAGGTTTCACCTGGAAAACTCAAGTTTCCTCTTGAAATAGCCCAGGTTTCACGTGGAAAGCTTGGAAAACACAAGTTTCCACGTGAAATTGGCCAAGTTCCACGTGAAAAGCTTGGAATCTCAGGATTCCACGTGAAAAGCCATGGTTTCACGTGGAAATCTCAGGATTCCACGTGAGAAGCCAAGGTGTCACGTGGAAAGCTAGGAAATCTCAACATTCCACGTGAAAATGCCAAGTTTTCACATGGAAAACTCAAGTTTCCACGTGAAATAGCCCAGGTTTCACGTGGAAAGCTTGGAAAACTCAAGTTTCCACGTGAAATTGGCCAAGTTCCACGTGAAAAGGTTGGAAATCTCAGGATTCCACGTGTAAAGCCAAGGTTTCACGTGGAAAGCTAGGAAATCTCAACATTCCACGTGAAAATGCCAAGGTTTCAAGTAGAAAACTCAAGTTTCCACGTGAAATAGACCAGGTTTCACGTGGAAAGCTTGGAAAACTCAAGTTTCCACGTGAAATTGGCCAAGTTCCACGTGAAAAGGTTGGAAATCTCCGGATTCCACGTGTAAAGCCAAGGTTTCACGTGGAAAGCTAGGAAATCTCAACATTCCACGTGAAAATGCCAAGGTTTCAAGTGGAAAACTCAAGTTTCCACGTGAAATAGACCAGGTTTCACGTGGAAAGCTTGGAAAACTCAAGTTTCCACGTGAAATTGGCCAAGTTCCACGTGAAAAGCTTGGAATCTCAGGATTCCACGTGAAAAGCAAGGGTTTCACGTGGAAATCTCAGGATTCCACGTGAGAAGCCAAGGTGTCACATTTCCAGCAAGGAAATCTCAACATTCCACGTGAAAATGCCAAGGTTTCACGTGGAAAACACAAGTTTCCACTTGAAATAGCCCAGGTTTCACGTGGAAAGCTTGGAAAACTCAAGTTTCCAAGTGAAATTGGCCAAGTTCCACGTGAAAAGCTTGGAAATCTCTGCATTCCACGTGTAAAGCCAAGGTTTCACGTGGAAAAGTAGGAAATCTCAACATTCCACGTGAAAATGCCGAGGTTTCACGTGGAAAACTCAAGTTTCCACGCGAAATAGCCCAGATTTCACGTGGAATGCTTGGAAAACTCAAGTTTCCACGTGAAATTGGCCAAGTTCCTCGTGAAAAGCTTGGAATCTCAGGATTCCACGTGAAAAGCCATGGTTTCACGTGGAAATCTTAGGATTCCACGTGAGAAGCCAAGGTGTCACGTGGAAAGCTAGGAAATCTCAACATTCCACGTGAAAATGCCAAGGTTTCACGTGGAAAACTCAAGTTTCCACGTGAAATAGCCCAGGTTTCACGTGTAAAGCTTGGAAAACTCAAGTTTCCACGTGAAATTGGCCAAGTTCCACGTGAAAAGCTTGTAAATCTCTGGATTCCACGTGAAAAACCATGGTTTCACGTGGAAATCTCAGGATTCCACATGAGAAGCCAAGGTGTCACGTGGAAAGCTAGGAAATCTCAACATTCCACGTGAAAATTCCAAGGTTTCACGTGGAAAACTCAAGTTTCCACTTGAAATAGCCTAGGTTTCACGTGGAAAGCTTGGAAAACTCAAGTTTCCAAGTAAAATTGGCCAAGTTCCACGTGAAAAGCTTGGAAATCTCAGGATTCCACGAGTATAGCCAAGGTTTCACGGGGAAAAGTGGGAAATCTCAACATTCCACGTGAAAATGCCAAGGTTTCACGTGGAAAACTCAAGTTTCCACGTGAAATAGCCCAGGTTTCACGTGGAAAGCTTGGAAAACTCAAGTTTCCATGTGAAATTGGCCAAGTTCCATGTGAAAAGGTAGGAATCTCAGGATTCCACGTGAAAAACCATGGTTTCACGTGAAAATCTCAGGATTCCACGTGAGAAGCCAAGGTGTCACGTGGAAAGCTAGGAAATCTCAACATTCCACGTGAAAATGCCAAGGTTTCACGTGGAAAACTCAAGTTTCCACGTGAAATAGCCCAGGTTTCACGTGGAAAGCTTGGAAAACTCAAGTTTCCACGTGAAATTGGCCAAGTTCCACGTGAAAAGCTTGGAAATCTCAGGATTCCACGTGTAAAGCCAAGGTTTCACGTGGAAAGCTAGGAAATCTCAACATTCCACGTGACAATGCCAAGGTTTCACGTGGAAAACTCAAGTTTCCACGCGAAATAGCCCAGGTTTCACGTGGAATGCTTGGAAAACTCGAGTTTCCACGTGAAATTGGCCAAGTTCCACGTGAAAAGGTTGGAAATCTCAGGATTCCACGTGTAAAGCCAAGGTTTCACGTGGAAAGCTAGGAAATCTCAACATTCCACGTGAAAATGCCAAGGTTTCAAGTGGAAAACTCAAGTTTCCACGTGAAATAGACCAGGTTTCACGTGGAAAGCTTGGAAAACTCAAGTTTCCACGTGAAATTGGCCAAGTTCCACGTGAAAAGCTTGGAATCTCAGGATTCCACGTGAAAAGCAAGGGTTTCACGTGGAAATCTCAGGATTCCACGTGAGAAGCCAAGGTGTCACATTTCCAGCAAGGAAATCTCAACATTCCACGTGAAAATGCCAAGGTTTCACGTGGAAAACTCAAGTTTCCACTTGAAATAGCCCAGGTTTCACGTGGAAAGCTTGGAAAACTCAAGTTTCCAAGTGAAATTGGCCAAGTTCCACGTGAAAAGCTTGGAAATCTCTGGATTCCACGTGTAAAGCCAAGGTTTCACGTGGAAAAGTAGGAAATCTCAACATTCCACGTGAAAATGCCGAGGTTTCACGTGGAAAACTCAAGTTTCCACGCGAAATAGCCCAGATTTCACGTGGAATGCTTGGAAAACTCAAGTTTCCACGTGAAATTGGCCAAGTTCCTCGTGAAAAGCTTGGAATCTCAGGATTCCACGTGAAAAGCCATGGTTTCACGTGGAAATCTTAGGATTCCACGTGAGAAGCCAAGGTGTCACGTGGAAAGCTAGGAAATCTCAACATTCCACGTGAAAATGCCAAGGTTTCACGTGGAAAACTCAAGTTTCCACGTGAAATAGCCCAGGTTTCACGTGTAAAGCTTGGAAAACTCAAGTTTCCACGTGAAATTGGCCAAGTTCCACGTGAAAAGCTTGTAAATCTCTGGATTCCACGTGAAAAACCATGGTTTCACGTGGAAATCTCAGGATTCCACATGAGAAGCCAAGGTGTCACGTGGAAAGCTAGGAAATCTCAACATTCCACGTGAAAATGCCAAGGTTTCACGTGGAAAACTCAAGTTTCCACGTGAAATAGCCCAGGTTTCACGTGGAAAGCTTGGAAAACTCAAGTTTCCACGTGAAATTGGCCAAGTTCCACGTGAAAAGCTTGGAAATCTCAGGATTCCACGTGTAAAGCCAAGGTTTCACGTGGAAAGCTAGGAAATCTCAACATTCCACGTGAAAATGCCAAGGTTTCACGTGGAAAACTCAAGTTTCCACGCGAAATAGCCCAGGTTTCACGTGGAATGCTTGGAAAACTCGAGTTTCCACGTGAAATTGGCCAAGTTCCACGTGAAAAGGTTGGAAATCTCAGGATTCCACGTGTAAAGCCAAGGTTTCACGTGGGAAGCTAGGAAATCTAAACATTCCACGTGAAAATGCCAAGGTTTCACGTGGAAAACTCAAGTTTCCACGTGAAATAGCCCAGGTTTCATGTGGAAAGCTTGGAAAACTCAAGTTTCCACGAGAAAGTGCCAAGGTTTCACTTGGAAAATTCAAGTTTCCACGTGAAATGGCTAAGGTTTCACGTGAAAAGGAAGGATATCTCAAGTTTGCACGTGAAAAGCTTGGAAATCTCTGGATTCCACGTGAGAAGCCAAGGTTTCACGTGGAAAGCTAGGAAATCTCAACATTCCACGTGAAAATGCCCAGGTTTCACGTGGAAAACTCATGTTTCCAAGTGAAATAGCCCAGGTTTCACGTGGAAAGCTTGGAAAACACAAGTTTCCACGTGAAATTGGCCAAGTTCGACGTGAAAAGCTTGGAATCTCAGGATTCCACGTGAAAAGCCATGGTTTCACGTGGAAATCTCAGGATTCCACGTGAGAAGCCAAGGTGTCACGTGGAAAGCTAGGAAATCTCAACATTCCACGTGAAAATGCCAAGGTTTCATCGGGAAAACTCATGTTTCCACGTGAAATAGCCCAGGTTTCACGTGGAAAGCTTGAAAAACTCAAGTTTCCACGTGAAAAAGGTTGGAAATCTCAGGATTCCACGTGTAAAGCCAAGGTTTCACGTGGAAAGCTCGGAAATCTCAACATTCCACGTGAAAATGCCAAGATTTCAAGTGGAAAACTCAAGTTTCCACGTGAAATAGACCAGGTTTCACGTGGAAAGCTTGGAAAACTCTTGTTTCCACGCGAAATTGGCCAAGTTCCACGTGAAAAGCTTGGAATCTCAGGATTCCACGTGAAAAGCCAGGGTTTCACATGGAAATCTCAGGAATCCACTTGAGAAGCCAAGGTGTTACGTGGAAAGCTAGGAAATCTCAACATTCCAGGTGAAAATGACAAGGTTTCACGTGGAAAACTCAAGTTTCCTCTTGAAATAGCCCAGGTTTCACGTGGAAAGCTTGGAAAACACAAGTTTCCACGTGAAATTGGCCAAGTTCCACGTGAAAAGCTTGGAATCTCAGGATTCCACGTGAAAAGCCATGGTTTCACGTGGAAATCTCAGGATTCCACGTGAGAAGCCAAGGTGTCACGTGGAAAGCTAGGAAATCTCAACATTCCACGTGAAAATGCCAAGGTTTCACATGGAAAACTCAAGTTTCCACGTGAAATAGCCCAGGTTTCACGTGGAAAGCTTGGAAAACTCAAGTTTCCACGTGAAATTGGCCAAGTTCCACGTGAAAAGGTTGGAAATCTCAGGATTCCACGTGTAAAGCCAAGGTTTCACGTGGAAAGCTAGGAAATCTCAACATTCCACGTGAAAATGCCAAGGTTTCAAGTAGAAAACTCAAGTTTCCACGTGAAATAGACCAGGTTTCACGTGGAAAGCTTGGAAAACTCAAGTTTCCACGTGAAATTGGCCAAGTTCCACGTGAAAAGGTTGGAAATCTCCGGATTCCACGTGTAAAGCCAAGGTTTCACGTGGAAAGCTAGGAAATCTCAACATTCCATGTGAAAATGCCAAGGTTTCAAGTGGAAAACTCAAGTTTCCACGTGAAATAGACCAGGTTTCACGTGGAAAGCTTGGAAAACTCAAGTTTCCACGTGAAATTGGCCAAGTTCCACGTGAAAAGCTTGGAATCTCAGGATTCCACGTGAAAAGCAAGGGTTTCACGTGGAAATCTCAGGATTCCACGTGAGAAGCCAAGGTGTCACATTTCCAGCAAGGAAATCTCAACATTCCACGTGAAAATGCCAAGGTTTCACGTGGAAAACTCAAGTTTCCACTTGAAATAGCCCAGGTTTCACGTGGAAAGCTTGGAAAACTCAAGTTTCCAAGTGAAATTGGCCAAGTTCCACGTGAAAAGCTTGGAAATCTCTGGATTCCACGTGTAAAGCCAAGGTTTCACGTGGAAAAGTAGGAAATCTCAACATTCCACGTGAAAATGCCGAGGTTTCACGTGGAAAACTCAAGTTTCCACGCGAAATAGCCCAGATTTCACGTGGAATGCTTGGAAAACTCAAGTTTCCACGTGAAATTGGCCAAGTTCCACGTGAAAAGCTTGGAATCTCAGGATTCCACGTGAAAAGCCATGGTTTCACGTGGAAATCTTAGGATTCCACGTGAGAAGCCAAGGTGTCACGTGGAAAGCTAGGAAATCTCAACATTCCACGTGAAAATGCCAAGGTTTCACGTGGAAAACTCAAGTTTCCACGTGAAATAGCCCAGGTTTCACGTGTAAAGCTTGGAAAACTCAAGTTTCCACGTGAAATTGGCCAAGTTCCACGTGAAAAGCTTGTAAATCTCTGGATTCCACGTGAAAAACCATGGTTTCACGTGGAAATCTCAGGATTCCACATGAGAAGCCAAGGTGTCACGTGGAAAGCTAGGAAATCTCAACATTCCACGTGAAAATGCCAAGGTTTCACGTGGAAAACTCAAGTTTCCACTTGAAATAGCCTAGGTTTCACGTGGAAAGCTTGGAAAACTCAAGTTTCCAAGTAAAATTGGCCAAGTTCCACGTGAAAAGCTTGGAAATCTCAGGATTCCACGAGTATAGCCAAGGTTTCACGGGGAAAAGTGGGAAATCTCAACATTCCACGTGAAAATGCCAAGGTTTCACGTGGAAAACTCAAGTTTCCACGTGAAATAGCCCAGGTTTCACGTGGAAAGCTTGGAAAACTCAAGTTTCCATGTGAAATTGGCCAAGTTCCATGTGAAAAGGTAGGAATCTCAGGATTCCACGTGAAAAACCATGGTTTCACGTGAAAATCTCAGGATTCCACGTGAGAAGCCAAGGTGTCACGTGGAAAGCTAGGAAATCTCAACATTCCACGTGAAAATGCCAAGGTTTCACGTGGAAAACTCAAGTTTCCACGTGAAATAGCCCAGGTTTCACGTGGAAAGCTTGGAAAACTCAATTTTCCACGTGAAATTGGCCAAGTTCCACGTGAAAAGCTTGGAAATCTCAGGATTCCACGTGTAAAGCCAAGGTTTCACGTGGAAAGCTAGGAAATCTAAACATTCCACGTGAAAATGCCAAGGTTTCACGTGGAAAACTCAAGTTTCCACGTGAAACGGCTAAGGTTTCACGTGAAAAGGAAGGATATCTCAAGTTTGCACGTGAAAAGCTTGGAAATCTCTGGATTCCACGTGAGAAGCCAAGGTTTCACGTGGAAAGCTAGAAAATCTCAACATTCCACGTGAAAATGCCCAGGTTTCACGTGGAAAACTCATGTTTCCATGTGAAATAACCCAGGTTTCACGTGGAAATCTTGGAAAACACAAGTTTCCACGTGAAATTGGCCAAGTTCCACGTGAAAAGCTTGGA
Source organism: Lotus japonicus (assembly GCF_012489685.1). Classification (NCBI taxonomy): domain Eukaryota; kingdom Viridiplantae; phylum Streptophyta; class Magnoliopsida; order Fabales; family Fabaceae; genus Lotus; species Lotus japonicus. The sequence goes on along the minus strand of NC_080046.1, from coordinate 30,744,729 downwards.
ATCTCAGGATTCCACGTGAAAAGCCATGGTTTCACGTGGAAATCTCAGGATTCCACGTGAGAAGCCAAGGTGTCACGTGGAAAGCTAGGAAATCTCAACATTCCACGTGAAAATGCCAAGGTTTCACGTGGAAAACTCATGTTTCCACGTGAAATAGCCCAGGTTTCACGTGGAAAGCTTGGAAATCTCAGGATTCCACGTGTAAAGCCAAGATTTCACGTGGAAAGCTAGGAAATCGTAACATTCCACGTGAAAATGCAAAGGTTTCACGTGGAAACTTGAGTTTTCCACGTGAAATAGCCCAGGTTTCACGTGGAAAGCCTGGAAAACTCAAGTTTCCACGTGAAATTTGCCAAGTTCTACGTGAAAAGCACGGACTCTCAGGATTCCACGTGAAAAGCCATGATTTCACGTGGAAAGCTAGGAAATCTCAACATTCCACGTGAAAATGCCAAGGTTACACGTGGAAAACTCAAGTTTCCACGTGAAATAGCCCAGGTCTCACGTGGAAGGCTTGGAAAACTCAAGTTTCCACGTGCAATTGGCCAAGTTCCCCGTGAAAACTTGGAAATCTCAGGATTCCACGTGAAAAGCCATGGTTTCACGTGGAAATCTCAGGATTCCACGTGAGAAGCCAAGGTGTCACGTGGAAAGCTAGGAAATCTCAACATTCCACGTGAAAATGCCAAGGTTTCACGTGGAAAACTCATGTTTCCACGTGAAATAGCCCAGGTTTCACGTGGAAAGCTTAAAAAACTCAAGTTTCCACGTGAAATTGGCCAAGTTTCACGTGAAAAGCTTGGAAATCTCAGGATTCCACCTGAAAAGCCATGGTTTCACGTGGAAATCTCAGGATTCCACGTGAGAAGCCAAGGTGTCACGTGGAAAGCTAGGAAATCTCAACATTCCACGTGAAAATGCAAAGGTTTCACGTGGAAAACTCATGTTTCCACGTGAAATAGCCCAGGTTTCATGTGGAAAGCTTAAAAAACTCAAGTTTCCACGTGAAATTGGCCAAGTTCCACGTGAAAAGCTTGGAAATCTCAGGATTCCACGTGAAAAGCCATGGTTTCACGTGGAAATCTCAGGATTCCACATGAGAAGCCAAGGTGTCACGTGGAAAGCTAGGAAATCTCAACATTCCACGTCAAAATGCCGTGGTTTCACGTGGAAATGGAAAACTCAAGTTTCCACGTGAAATAGCCCAGGATTCACGTGGAAAGCTTTGAAAACTCAAGTTTCCATGTGAAATTGGCCAAGTTCCACGTGAAAAGCTTGGAAATCTCAGGATTCCAGGTGAAAAGCCAAGGTTTGACGTAGAAATACTAGGATTCCACGTGAGAAGCTAAGGTTTCACGAGGAAAGCTTGGAAATCTCAACATTCCATGTGAAAATGCCCAGGTTTCACGTGGAAAACTCATGTTTCCACGTGAAATAGCCCAGGTTTCACGTGGAAAGCTTAAAAAACTCAAGTTTCCACGTGAAATTGGCCAAGTTCCACGTGAAAAGCTTGGAAATCTCAGGATTCCACGTGAAAAGCCATGGTTTCACGTGGAAATCTCAGGATTCCACGTGAGAAGCCAAGGTGTCACGTGGAAAGCTAGGAAAACTCAAGTTTCCAAGTGAAATTGGCAAAGTTCCACGTGAAAAGCTTGGAAATCTCAGGATTCCACGTGTAAAGCCAATGTTTCACGTGGAAAGCTAGGAAATCTCAACATTCCACGTGAAAATGCCAAGGTTTCACGTGGAAAACTCAAGTTTCCACGTGAAATAGCCCAGGTTTCACGTGGAAAGCCTGGAAAACTCATGTTTCCACGTGAAAAGCTTGGAATCTCAGGATTCCACGTGAAAAGACATGGTTTCACGTGGAAATCTCAGGATTCCACGTGAGAAGCCAAGGTGTCACGTGGAAAGCTAGGAAATCTCAACATTCCACGTGAAAATGCCAAGGTTTCACATGGAAAAATCAAGTTTTCACGTGAAATAGCCTAGGTTTCACGTGGAAAGCTTGGAAAACTAAAGTTTCCACGTGAAATTGGCCAAGTTCGACGTGACAAGCTAGGAAATCTCAACATTCCATGTGAAGTTTCACATGCAAAACTCAAGTTTCCAGGTGAAATGGCCAAGGTTTCACGTGAAAAGGAAGGAAATCTCAAGTTTCCACCTGAAAAGCTTGGAAATCTCAGGATTCCACGTGAAAAGCCATGGTTTCACGTGGAAATCTCAGGATTCCACGTGAGAAGCCAAGGTTTCACGTGGAAAACTCATGTTTCCACGTGAAATAGCCCAGGTTTCACGTGAAAAGCTTAAAAAACTCAAGTTTCCACGTGAAATTGGCCAAGATCCACGTGAAAAGCTTGGAAATCTCAGGATTCCACGTGAAAAACCATGGGTTCACGTGGAAATCTCAGGATTCCACGTGGGAAGCCAAGGTGTCACGTGGAAAGCTAGGAAATCTCAACATTCCACGTGAAAATGCCAAGGTTTCACGTGGAAAACTCAAGTTTCGACTTGAAATAGCCCAGGTTTCACGTGGAAAGCTTGGAAAACTCAAGTTTCCACGTGCAATTGGCCAAGTTCCACGTGAAAAGCTTGGAAATCTCAGGATTCCACCTGAAAAGCCATGGTTTCACGTGGAAATCTCAGGATTTTACGTGAGAAGCCAAGGTGTCACGTGGAAAGCTAGGAAATCTCAACATTCCACGTGAAAATGCCAAGGTTTCACGTGGAAAACTCATGTTTCCACGTAAAATAGCCCAGGTTTCACGTGGAAAGCTTAGAAATCTCAGGATTCCACGTGTAAAGCCAAGGTTTCACGTGGAAAGCTAGGAAATCTCAACATTCCACGTGAAAATGCCAAGGTTTCACGTGGAAAACTCAAGTTTCCACGTGAAATAGCCCAGGTTTCACGTGGAAAGCCTGGAAAACTCAAGTTTCCACGTGAAATTGGCCAAGTTCCACGTGAAAAGCTTGGAATCTCAGGATTCCACGTGAAAAGTCATGGTTTCACGTGGAAAGCTAGGAAATCTCAACATTCCACGTGAAAATGCCAAGGTTACACGTGGAAAACTCAAGTTTCTACGTGAAATAGCCCAGGTCTCACGTGGAAGGCTTGGAAAACTCAAGTTTCCACGTGCAATTGGCCAAGTTCCACGTGAAAACTTGGAAATCTCAGGATTCCACATGAAAAGCCATGGTTTCACGTGGAAATCTCAGGATTCCACGTGAGAAGCCAAGGTGTCACGTGGAAAGCTAGGAAATCTCAACATTCCACGTGAAAATGCAAAGGTTACACGTGGAAAACTCAAGTTTCCACGTGAAATAGCCCAGGTTTCACGTTGAAAGCTTGGAAAACTCATGTTTCCACGTGCAATTGGCCAAGTTCCACGTGAAAACTTGGAAATCTCAGGATTCCACGTGAAAAGCCATGGTTTCACGTGGAAATCTCAGGATTCCACGTGAGAAGCCAAGGTGTCACGTGGAAAGCTAGGAAATCTCAACATTCCACGTGAAAATGCCAAGGTTTCACGTGGAAAACTCATGTTTCCACGTGAAATAGCCCAGGTTTCACGTGGAAAGCTTAACAAACTCAAGTTTCCACGTGAAATTGGCCAAGATCCACGTGAAAAGCTTGGAAATCTCAGGATTCCACGTGAAAAGCCATGGGTTCACGTGGAAATCTCAGGATTCCACGTGAGAAGCCAAGGTGTCACGTGGAAAGCTAGGAAATCTCAACATTCCACGTGAAAATGCCAAAGTTTCACGTGGAAAACTCAAGTTTCGACTTGAACTAGCCCAGGTTTCACGTGGAAAGCTTGGAAAACTCAAGTTTCCACGTGCAATTGGCCAAGTTCCACGTGAAAAGCTTGGAAATCTCAGTATTCCATGTGAAAAGTCATGGTTTCACGTGGAAATCTCAGGATTCCACGTGAGAAGTCAAGGTGTCACGTGGAAAGCTAGGAAATCTCAACATTCCACGTGAAAATGCTAAGGTTTCACGTGGAAAACTCATGTTTCCACGTGAAATAGCCCAGGTTTCACGTGGAAAGCTCGTAAATCTCAGGATTCCACGTGTAAAGCCAAGGTTTCACGTGGAAAGCTTGGAAATCTCAACATTCCACGTGCAAATGCCAAGGTTTCACGTGGAAAACTCAAGTTTCCACGTGAAACAGCCCTGGTTTCACGTGGAAAGCCTGGAAAACTCAAGTTTCCACGTGAAATTGGCCAAGTTCCACGTGAAAAGCTTGGAATCTCTGGATTCCACGGGGAAAGCCATGGTTTTACGTGGAAATCTCAGGATTCCACGTGAGAAGCCAAGGTGTCACGTGGAAAGCTAGGAAATCTCAACATTCCACGTGAAAATGCAAAGGTTACACGTGGAAAACTCAAGTTTCCGCGTGAAATAGCCCAGGTTTCACGTGGAAAGCTTCAGAAACTCAAGTTTCCACGTGAAATTGGCCAAGATCCACGTGAAAAGCTTGGAAATCTCAGGATTCCACGTGAAAAGCCATGGGTTCACGTGGAAATCTCAGGATTCCACGTGAGAAGCCAAGGTGTCACGTGGAAAGCTAGGAAATCTCAACATTCCACGTGAAAATGCCAAGGTTACACGTGGAAAACTCAAGTTTCTACGTGAAATAGCCCAGGTCTCACGTGGAAGGCTTGGAAAACTCAAGTTTCCACGTGCAATTGGCCAAGTTCCACGTGAAAACTTGGAAATCTCAGGATTCCACATGAAAAGCCATGGTTTCACGTGGAAATCTCAGGATTCCACGTGAGAAGCCAAGGTGTCACGTGGAAAGCTAGGAAATCTCAACATTCCACGTGAAAATGCCAAGGTTTCCAGTGGAAAACTCAAGTTTCCACGTGAAATAGTCCAGGTTTCACCTGGAAAGCCTGGAAAACTCAAGTTTCCACGTGAAATTGGCCAAGTTCCACGTGAAAAGCTTGGAATCTCTGGATTCCACGTGGAAAGCCATGGTTTCACGTGGAAATCTCAGGATTCCACGTGAGAAGCCAAGGTGTCACGTGGAAAGCTAGGAAATCTCAACATTCCACGTGAAAATGCCAAGGTTTCACGTGGAAAACTCATGTTTCCACGTGAAATAGCCCAGGTTTCACGTGGAAAGCTTAAAAAACTCAAGTTTCCACGTGAAATTGGCCAAGTTCCACGTGAAAAGCTTGGAAATCTCAGGATTCCACCTGAAAAGCCATGGTTTCACGTGGAAATCTCAGGATTCCACGTGAGAAGCCAAGGTGTCACGTGGAAAGCTAGGAAATCTCAACTTTCCACGTGAAAATGCCAAGGTTTCACGTGGAAAACTCATGTTTCCACGTGAAATAGCCCAGGTTTCACGTGGAAAGCTTAACAAACTCAAGTTTCCACGTGAAATTGGCCAAGATCCACGTGAAAAGCTTGGAAATCTCAGGATTCCACGTGAAAAGCCATGGGTTCACGTGGAAATCTCAGGATTCCACGTGAGAAGCCAAGGTGTCACGTGGAAAGCTAGGAAATCTCAACATTCCACGTGAAAATGCCAAGGTTTCACGTGGAAAACTCAAGTTTCGACTTGAACTAGCCCAGGTTTCACGTGGAAAGCTTGGAAAACTCAAGTTTCCACGTGCAATTGGCCAAGTTCCACGTGAAAAGCTTGGAAATCTCAGGATTCCACGTGAAAAGCCATGGTTTCACGTGGAAATCTCAGGATTCCACGTGAGAAGCCAAGGTGTCACGTGGAAAGCTAGGAAATCTCAACATTCCACGTGAAAATGCCAAGGTTTCACGTGGAAAACTCATGTTTCCACGTGAAATAGCCCAGGTTTCACGTGGAAAGCTTGGAAATCTCAGGATTCCACGTGTAAAGCCAAGGTTTCACGTGGAAAGCTAGGAAATCTCAACATTCCACGTGAAAATGCCAAGGTTTCACGTGGAAAACTCAAGTTTCCACGTGAAATTGGCCAAGTTCCACGTGAAAAGCTTGGAATCTCAGGATTCCACGTGAAAAGCCATGGTTTCACGTGGAAAGCTAGGAAATCTCAACATTCCACGTGAAAATGCCAAGGTTACACGTGGAAAACTCAAGTTTCCACGTGAAATAGCCCAGGTTTCACGTGGAAAGCTTAAAAAACTCAAGTTTCCACGTGAAATTGGCCAAGTTCCACGTGAAAAGCTTGGAAATCTCAGGATTCCACCTGAAAAGCCATGGTTTCACGTGGAAATCTCAGGATTCCACGTGAGAAGCCAAGGTGTCATGTGGAAAGCTAGGAAATCTCAACATTCCACGTGAAAATGCCAAGGTTTCCAGTGGAAAACTCAAGTTTCCACGTGAAATAGCCCAGGTTTCACCTGGAAACCTGGAAAACTCAAGTTTCCACGTGAAATTGGCCAAGTTCCACGTGAAAAGCTTGGAATCTCTGGATTCCACGTGGAAAGCCATGGTTTCACGTGGAAATCTCAGGATTCCACGTGAGAAGCCAAGGTGTCACGTGGAAAGCTAGGAAATCTCAACATTCCACGTGAAAATGCCAAGGTTTCACGTGGAAAACTCATGTTTCCACGTGAAATAGCCCAGGTTTCACGTGGAAAGCTTAAAAAACTCAAGTTTCCACGTGAAATTGGCCATGTTCCACGTGAAAAGCTTGGAAATCTCAGGATTCCACCTGAAAAGCCATGGTTTCACGTGGAAATCTCAGGATTCCACGTGAGAAGCCAAGGTGTCTCGTGGAAAGCTAGGAAATCTCAACATTCCACGTGAAAATGCCAAGGTTTCACGTGGAAAACTCATGTTTCCACGTGAAATAGCCCAGGTTTCACGTGGAAAGCTAAACAAACTCAAGTTTCCACGTGAAATTGGCCAAGATCCACGTGAAAAGCTTGGAAATCTCAGGATTCCACATGAAAAGCCATGGGTTCACGTGGAAATCTCAGGATTCCACGTGAGAAGCCAAGGTGTCACGTGGAAAGCTAGGAAATCTCAACATTCCACGTGAAAATGCCAAGGTTTCACGTGGAAAACTCAAGTTTCGACTTGAACTAGCCCTGGTTTCACGTGGAAAGCTTGGAAAACTCAAGTTTCCACGTGCAATTGGCCAAGTTCCACGTGAAAAGCTTGGAAATCTCAGTATTCCACGTGAAAAGCCATGGTTTCACGTGGAAATCTCAGGATTCCACGTGAGAAGTGAAGGTGTCACGTGGAAAGCTAGGAAATCTCAACATTCCACGTGAAAATGCTAAGGTTTCACGTGGAAAACTCATGTTTCCACGTGAAATAGTCCAGGTTTCACGTGGAAAGCTTGTAAATCTCAGGATTCCACGTGTAAAGCCAAGGTTTCACGTGGAAAGCTAGGAAATCTCAACATTCCACGTGAAAATGCTAAGGTTTCACGTGGAAAACTCAAGTTTCCACGTGAAATAGCCCTGGTTTCACGTGGAAAGCCTGGAAAACTCAAGTTTCCACGTGAAAAGCTTGGAATCTCAGGATTTCACGTGAAAAGCCAAGGTGTCACGTGGAAAGCTAGGAAATCTCAACATTCCACGTGAAAATGCCAAGGTTTCACGTGGAAAACTCATGTTTCCACGTGAAATCGCCCAGGTTTGACGTGGAAAGCTTAAAAAACTCAAGTTGCCACGTGAAATTGGCCAAGTTCCACGTGAAAAGCTTGGAAATCTCAGGATTCCACGTGAGAAGCAAAGGTGTCACGTGGAAAACTAGGAAATCTCAACATTCCACGTGAAAATGCCAAGGTTTCACGTGGAAAACTCAAGTTTCCTTGTGAAATAGCCCAGGTTTCACGTGGAAAGCCTGGAAAACTCAAGTTTCCACGTGAAATTGGCCAAGTTCCACGTGAAAATCTTGGAATCTCTGGATTCCACGTGGAAAGCCATGGTGTCACGTGGAAATCTCAGGATTCCACGTGAGAAGCCAAGGGGTCACGTGGAAAGCTAGGAAATCTCAACATTCCACGTGAAAATGCCAAGGTTTCACGTGGAAAACTCATGTTTCCACGTGAAATAGCCCTGGTTTCACGTGGGAAGCCTGGAAAACTCAAGTTTCCACGTGAAATTGGCCAAGTTCCATGTGAAAAGCTTGGAATCTCAGGATTCCACGTGAAAAGTCATGGTTTCACGTGGAAAGCTAGGAAATCTCAACATTCCACGTGAAAATGCCAAGGTTACACGTGGAAAACTCAAGTTTCCACGTGAAATAGCCCAGGTCTCACGTGGAAGGCTTGGAAAACTCCAGTTTCCACGTGCAATTGGCCAAGTTCCACGTGAAAACTTGGAAATCTCAGGATTCCACATGAAAAGCCATGGTTTCACGTGGAAATCTCAGGATTCCACGTGAGAAGCCAAGGTGTCACGTGGAAAGCTAGGAAATCTCAACATTCCACGTGAAAATGCAAAGGTTACACGTGGAAAACTCAAGTTTCCACGTGAAATAGCCCAGGTTTCACGTGGAAAGCTTGGAAAACTCATGTTTCCTCGTGCAATTGGCCAAGTTCCACGTGAAAACTTGGAAATCTCAGGATTCCACGTGAAAAGCCATGGTTTCACGTGGAAATCTCAGGATTCCACGTGAGAAGCCAAGGTGTCACGTGGAAAGCTAGGAAATCTCAACATTCCACGTGAAAATACCAAGGTTTCACGTGGAAAACTCATGTTTCCATGTGAAATAGCCCAGGTTTCACGTGGAAAGCTTAACAAACTCAAGTTTCCACGTGAAATTGGCCATGATCGACGTGAAAAGCTTGGAAATCTCAAGATTCCACGTGAAAAGCCATGGGTTCACGTGGAAATCTCAGGATTCCACGTGAGAAGCCAAGGTGTCACGTGGAAAGCTAGGAAATCTCAACATTCCACGTGAAAATGCCAAGATTTCACGTGGAAAACTCAAGTTTCGACTTGAACTAGCCCAGGTTTCACGTGAAAAGCTTGGAAAACTCAAGTTTCCACGTGCAATTGGCCAAGTTCTACGTGAAAAGCTTGGAAATCTCAGTATTCCATGTGAAAAGTCATGGTTTCACGTGGAAATCTCAGGATTCCACGTGAGAAGTCAAGGTGTCACGTGGAAAGCTAGGAAATCTCAACATTCCACGTGAAAATGCTAAGGTTTCACGTGGAAAACTCATGTTTCCACGTGAAATAGTCCAGGTTTCACGTGGAAAGCTTGTAAATCTCAGGATTCCACGTGTAAAGCCAAGGTTTCACGTGGAAAGCTAGGAAATCTCAACATTCCACGTGAAAATGCCAAGGTTTCACGTGGAAAACTCAAGTTTCCACGTGAAATAGCCCTGGTTTCACGTGGAAAGCCTGGAAAACTCAAGTTTCCACGTGAAAAGCTTGGAATCTCAGGATTTCACGTGAAAAGCCAAGGTGTCACGTGGAAAGCTAGGAAATCTCAACATTCCACGTGAAAATGCCAAGGTTTCACGTGGAAAACTCATGTTTCCACGTGAAATCGCCCAGGTTTGACGTGGAAAGCTTAAAAAACTCAAGTTGCCACGTGAAATTGGCCAAATTCCACGTGAAAAGCTTGGAAATCTCAGGATTCCACGTGAGAAGCAAAGGTGTCACGTGGAAAACTAGGAAATCTCAACATTCCACGTGAAAATGCCAAGGTTTCACGTGGAAAACTCAAGTTTCCTTGTGAAATAGCCCAGGTTTCACGTGGAAAGCCTGGAAAACTCAAGTTTCCACGTGAAATTGGCCAACTTCCACGTGAAAAGCTTGGAATCTCTGGATTCCACGTGGAAAGCCATGGTGTCACGTGGAAATCTCAGGATTCCACGTGAGAAGCCAAGGGGTCACGTGGAAAGCTAGGAAATCTCAACATTCCACGTGAAAATGCCAAGGTTTCACGTGGAAAACTCATGTTTCCACGTGAAATAGCCCTGGTTTCACGTGGAAAGCCTGGAAAACTCAAGTTTCCACGTGAAATTGGCCAAGTTCCATGTGAAAAGCTTGGAATCTCAGGATTCCACGTGAAAAGTCATGGTTTCACGTGGAAAGCTAGGAAATCTCAACATTCCACGTGAAAATGCCAAGGTTACACGTGGAAAACTCAAGTTTCCACGTGAAATAGCCCAGGTCTCACGTGGAAGGCTTGGAAAACTCAAGTTTCCACGTGCAATTGGCCAAGTTCCACGTGAAAACTTGGAAATCTCAGGATTCCACATGAAAAGCCATGACGGGAAATCTCAGGATTCCACGTGAGAAGCCAAGGTGTCACGTGGAAAGCTAGGAAATCTCAACATTCCACGTGAAAATGCAAAGGTTACACGTGGAAAACTCAAGTTTCCACGTGAAATAGCCCAGGTTTCACGTGGAAAGCTTGGAAAACTCATGTTTCCTCGTGCAATTGGCCAAGTTCCACGTGAAAACTTGGAAATCTCAGGATTCCACGTGAAAAGCAATGGTTTCAAGTGGAAATCTCAGGATTCCACGTGAGAAGCCAAGGTGTCACGTGGAAAGCTAGGAAATCTCAACATTCCACGTGAAAATACCAAGGTTTCACGTGGAAAACTCATGTTTCCATGTGAAATAGCCCAGGTTTCACGTGGAAAGCTTAACAAACTCAAGTTTCCACGTGAAATTGGCCAAGATCGACGTGAAAAGCTTGGAAATCTCAAGATTCCACGTGAAAAGCCATGGGTTCACGTGGAAATCTCAGGATTCCACGTGAGAAGCCAAGGTGTCACGTGGAAAGCTAGGAAATCTCAACATTCCACGTGAAAATGCCAAGATTTCACGTGGAAAACTCAAGTTTCGACTTGAACTAGCCCAGGTTTCACGTGAAAAGCTTGGAAAACTCAAGTTTCCACGTGCAATTGGCCAAGTTCTACGTGAAAAGCTTGGAAATCTCAGTATTCCATGTGAAAAGTCATGGTTTCACGTGGAAATCTCAGGATTCCACGTGAGAAGTCAAGGTGTCACGTGGAAAGCTAGGAAATCTCAACATTCCACGTGAAAATGCTAAGGTTTCACGTGGAAAACTCATGTTTCCACGTGAAATAGCCCAGGTTTCACGTGGAAAGCTCGTAAATCTCAGGATTCCACGTGTAAAGCCAAGGTTTCACGTGGAAAGCTAGGAAATCTCAACATTCCACGTGAAAATGCCAAGGTTTCACGTGGAAAACTCATGTTTCCACGTGAAATAGCCCAGGTTTCACGTGGAAAGCTTAAAAAACTCAAGTTTCCACGTGAAATTGGCCAAGTTCCACGTGAAAAGCTTGGAATCTCTGGATTCCACATGGAAAGCCATGGTTTCACGTGGAAATCTCAGGATTCCACGTGAGAAGCCAAGGTGTCACGTGGAAAGCTAGGAAATCTCAACATTCCACGTGAAAATGCAAAGGTTACACGTGGAAAACTCAAGTTTCCACGTGAAATAGCCCAGGTTTCACGTGGAAAGCTTAAGAAACTCAAGTTTCCACGTGAAATATGCCAAGTTCCCCGTGAAAACTTGGAAATCTCAGGATTCCACGTGAAAAGCCATGGTTTCACGTGGAAATCTCAGGATTCCACGTGAGAAGCCAAGGTGTCACGTGGAAAGCTTGGAAATCTCAACATTCCACGTGAAAATGCCAAGGTTTCACGTGGAAAACTCATGTTTCCACGTGAAATAGCCCAGGTTTCACGTGGAAAGCTTAAAAAACTCAAGTTTCCACGTGAAATTGGCCAAGTTCCACGTGAAAAGCTTGGAAATCTCAGGATTCCACCTGAAAAGCCATGGTTTCACGTGGAAATCTCAGGATTCCACGTGAGAAACCAAGGTGTCACGTGGAAAGCTAGGAAATCTCAACATTCCACGTGAAAATGCCAAGGTTTCCAGTGGAAAACTCAAGTTTCCACGTGAAATAGCCTAGGTTTCTCGTGGAAAGCCTGGAAAACTCAAGTTTCCACGTGAAATTGGCCAAGTTCCACGTGAAAAGCTTGGAATCTCTGGATTCCACGTGGAAAGCCATGGTTTCACGTGGAAATCTCAGGATTCCACGTGAGAAGCCAAGGTGGCACGTGGAAAGCTAGGAAATCTCAACATTCCACGTGAAAATGCCAAGGTTACACCTGGAAAACTCAAGTTTCCACGTGAAATAGGCCAGGTTTCACGTGGAAAGCCTGGAAAACTCAGGTTTCCACGTGCAATTAGCCAAGTACCACGTGAAAACTTGGAAATCTCAGGATTCCACGTGAAAAGCCATGGTTTCACGTGGAAATCTCAGGATTCCACGTGAGAAGCCAAGGTGTCACGTGGAAAGCTAGGAAATCTCAACATTCCACGTGAAAATGCCAAGGTTTCACGTGGAAAACTCATGTTTCCACTTGAAATAGCTCAGGTTTCACTAGGAAAGCTTAAAAAACTCCAGTTTCCACGTGAAATTGGCCAAGTTCCACGTGAAAAGCTTGAAAATCTCAGGATTCCACGTGAAAAGCCATGGTTTCACGTGGAAATCTCAGGATTCCACGTGAGAAGCCAAGGTGTCACGTGGAAAGCTAGGAAATCTCAACATTCCACGTGAAAATGCCGAGGTTTCACGTGGAAAACTCAAGTTTCCACGTGAAATAGCCCAGGTTTCACGTGGAAAGCCTGGTAAACTCAGGTTTCCACGTGCAATTGGCCAAGTTCCACGTGAAAACTTGGAAATCTCAGGATTCCACGTGAAAAGCCATGGTTTCACGTGGAAATCTCAGGATTCCACGTGAGAAGCCAAGGTGTCACGTGGAAAGCTAGGAAATCTCAACATTCCACGTGAAAATGCCAAGGTTTCACGTGGAAAACTCATGTTTCCACGTGAAATAGCCCAGGTTTCACGTGGAAAGCTTAAAAAACTCAAGTTTCCACGTGAAATTGGCCAAGTTCCACGTGAAAAGCTTGGAAATCTCAGGATTCCACCTGAAAAGCCATGGTTTCACGTGGAAATCTCAGGATTCCACGTGAGAAGCCAAGGTGTCACGTGGAAAGCTAGGAAATCTCAACATTCCACGTGAAAATGCAAAGGTTACACGTGGAAAACTCAAGTTTCCACGTGAAATAGCCCAGGTTTCACGTGGAAAGCTTAACAAACTCAAGTTTCCACGTGAAATTGGCCAAGATCCACGTGAAAAGCTTGGAAATCTCAGGATTCCACGTGAAAAGCCATGGGTTCACGTGGAAATCTCAGGATTCCACGTGAGAAGCCTAGGTGTCACGTGGAAAGCTAGGAAATCTCAACATTCCACGTGAAAATGCCAAGGTTTCACGTGGAAAACTCAAGTTTCGACTTGAACTAGCCCAGGTTTCACGTGGAAAGCTTGGAAAACTCAAGTTTCCACGTGCAATTGGCCAAGTTCCACGTGAAAAGCTTGGAAATCTCAGTATTCCATGTGAAAAGTCATGGTTTCACGTGGAAATCTCAGGATTCCACGTGAGAAGTCAAGGTGTCACGTGGAAAGCTAGGAAATCTCAACATTCCACGTGAAAATGCTAAGGTTTCACGTGGAAAACTCATGTTTCCACGTGAAATAGCCCAGGTTTCACGTGGAAAGCTCGTAAATCTCAGGATTCCACGTGTAAAGCCAAGGTTTCACGTGGAAAGCTAGGAAATCTCAACATTCCACGTGAAAATGCCAAGGTTTCACGTGGAAAACTCATGTTTCCACGTGAAATAGCCCAGGTTTCACGTGGAAAGCCATGGTGTCACGTGGAAATCTCAGGATTCCACGTGAGAAGCCAAGGTGTCACGTGGAAAGCTAGGAAATCTCAACATTCCACGTGAAAATGCCAAGGTTTCACGTGGAAAACTCATGTTTCCACGTGAAATAGCCCAGGTTTCACGTGGAAAGCTTAAAAAACTCAAGTTTCCACGTGAAATTGGCCAAGTTCCACGTGAAAAGCTTGGAAATCTCAGGATTCCACCTGACAAGCCATGGTTTCACGTGGAAATCTCAGGATTCCACGTGAGAAGCCAAGGTGTCACGTGGAAAGCTAGGAAATCTCAACATTCCACGTGAAAATGCCAAGGTTTCACGTGGAAAACTCATGTTTCCACGTGAAATAGCCCAGGTTTCACGTGGAAAGCTTGGAAATCTCAGGATTCCACGTGTAAAGCCAAGGTTTCACGTGGAAAGCTAAGAAATCTCAACATTCCACGTGAAAATGCCAAGGTTTCACGTGGAAAACTCAAGTTTCCTTGTGAAATTGGCCAAGTTCCACGTGAAAAGCTTGGAAATCTCAGGATTCCACGTGAGAATGCAAAGGTGTCACGTGGAAAACTCATGTTTCCACGTGAAATAGCCCAGGTTTCACGTGGAAAGCTTGGAAAACTCAAGTTTCCAAGTGAAATTGGCCAAGATCCACGTGAAAAGCTTGGAAATCTCAGGTTTTCACGTGGAAAGCTAGGAAATCTCAACATTCCATGTGAAAATGCCAAGGTTTCACGTGGAAAACTCAAGTTTCCACGTGAAATAGCCCAGGACTCACGTGGAAATCTCAAGTTTCCACCTGAAAAGCTTGAAAATCTCAGGATTCCACGTGAAAAGCCATGGTTTCACGTGGAAATCTCAGGATTCCACGTGAGAAGCCAAGGTGTCACGTGGAAAGCTAGGAAATCTCAACATTCCACGTGAAAATGCCAAGGTTTCACGTGGCAAACTCATGTTCCCACGTGAAATAGCGCAGGTTTCACGTGGAAAGCTTAAAAAACTCAAGTTTCCACGTGAAATTGGCCAAGTTCCACGTGAAAAGGTTGGAAATCTCAGGATTCCACCTGAAAAGCCATGGTTTCACGTGGAAATATCGGGATTCCACGTGAGAAGCCAAGGTGTCACGTGGAAAGCTAGGAAATCTCAACATTCCACGTGAAAATGCCAAGGTTTCACGTGGAAAACTCAAGTTTCCACGTGAAATAGCACAGGTTTCACGTGGAAAGCCTGGAAAAATCAAGTTTCCACGTGAAATTGGCCAAGTTCCACGTGAAAAGCTTGGAATCTCTGGATTCCACGTGGAAAGCCATGGTTTCACGTGGAAATCTCAGGATTCCTCGTGAGAAGCCAAGGTGTCACGTGGAAAGCTAGGAAATCTCAACATTCCACGTGAAAATGCCAAGGTTACACCTGGAAAACTCAAGTTTCCACGTGAAATAGGCCAGGTTTCACGTGGAAAGCCTGGAAAACTCAGGTTTCCACGTGCAATTAGCCAAGTACCACGTGAAAACTTGGAAATCTCAGGATTCCACGTGAAAAGCCATGGTTTCACGTGGAAATCTCAGGATTCCACGTGAGAAGCCAAGGTGTCACGTGGAAAGCTAGGAAATCTCAACATTCCACGTGAAAATGCCAAGGTTTCACGTGGAAAACTCATGTTTCCACTTGAAATAGCCCAGGTTTCACTAGGAAAGCTTAAAAAACTCCAGTTTCCACGTGAAATTGGCCAAGTTCCACGTGAAAAGCTTGAAAATCTCAGGATTCCACGTGAAAAGCCATGGTTTCACGTGGAAATCTCAGGATTCCACGTGAGAAGCCAAGGTGTCACGTGGAAAGCTAGGAAATCTCAACATTCCACGTGAAAATGCCAAGGTTTCACGTGGAAAACTCATGTTTCCACGTGAAATAGCCCAGGTTTCACGTGGAAAGCTTGGAAATCTCAGGATTCCACGTGTAAAGCCAATGTTTCACGTGGAAAGCTAGGAAATCTCAACATTCCACGTGAAAATGCCAAGGTTTCACGTGGAAAACTCAAGTTTCCTTGTGAAATTGGCCAAGTTCCACGTGAAAAGCTTGGAAATCTCAGGATTCCACGTGAGAATGCAAAGGTGTCACGTGGAAAACTCATGTTTCCACGTGAAATAGCCCAGGTTTCACGTGGAAAGCTTGGAAAACTCAAGTTTCCAAGTGAAATTGGCCAAGTTCCACGTGAAAAGCTTGGAAATCTCAGGTTTTCACGTGGAAAGCTAGGAAATCTCAACATTCCATGTGAAAATGCCAAGGTTTCACGTGGAAAACTCAAGTTTCCACGTGAAATAGCCCTGGATTCACGTGGAAATCTGAAGTTTCCACCTGAAAAGCTTGGAAATCTCAGGATTCCACGTGAAAAGCCATGGTTTCACGTGGAAATCTCAGGATTCCACGTGAGAAGCCAAGGTGTCACGTGGAAAGCTAGGAAATCTCAACATTCCACGTGAAAATGCCAAGGTTTCACGTGGAAAACTCATGTTTCCACGTGAAATAGCCCAGGTTTCACGTGGAAAGCTTAAAAAACTCAAGTTTCCACGTGAAATTGGCCAAGTTCCACGTGAAAAGCTTGGAAATCTCAGGATTCCACCTGAAAAGCCATGGTTTCACGTGGAAATCTCAGGATTCCACGTGAGAAGCCAAGGTGTCACGTGGAAAGCTAGGAAATCTCAACATTCCACGTGAAAATGCCAAGGTTTCACGTGGAAAGCTAGGAAATCTCAACATTCCACGTGAAAATGCCAAGGTTTCACGTGGAAAACTCATGTTTCCACGTGAAATAGCCCAGGTTTCACGTGGAAAGCTTGGAAATCTCAGGATTCCACGTGTAAAGCCAATGTTTCACGTGGAAAGCTAGGAAATCTCAACATTCCACGTGAAAATGCCAAGGTTTCACGTGGAAAACTCAAGTTTCCTTATGAAATTGGCCAAGTTCCACGTGAAAAGCTTGGAAATCTCAGGATTCCACGTGAGAATGCAAAGGTGTCACGTGGAAAACTCATGTTTCCACGTGAAGTAGCCCAGGTTTCACGTGGAAAGCTTGGAAAACTCAAGTTTCCAAGTGAAATTGGCCAAGTTCCACGTGAAAAGCTTGGAAATCTCAGGTTTTCACGTGGAAAGCTAGGAAATCTCAACATTCCATGTGAAAATGCCAAGGTTTCACGTGGAAAACTCAAGTTTCCACGTGAAATAGCCCAGGATTCACGTGGAAATCTGAAGTTTCCACCTGAAAAGCTTGGAAATCTCAGGATTCCACGTGAAAAGCCATGGTTTCACGTGGAAATCTCAGGATTCCACGTGAGAAGCCAAGGTGTCACGTGGAAAGCTAGGAAATCTCAACATTCCACGTGAAAATGCCAAGGTTTCACGTGGAAAACTCATGTTTCCACGTGAAATAGCGCAGGTTTCACGTGGAAAGCTTAAAAAACTCAAGTTTCCACGTGAAATTGGCCAAGTTCCACGTGAAAAGGTTGGAAATCTCAGGATTCCAACTGAAAAGCCATGGTTTCACGTGGAAATCTCAGGATTCCACGTGAGAAGCCAAGGTGTCACATGGAAAGCTAGGAAATCTCAACATTCCACGTGAAAATGCCAAGGTTTCACGTGGAAAACTCAAGTTTCCACGTGAAATAGCCCAGGTTTCACGTGGAAAGCCTGGAAAACTCAAGTTTCCACGTGAAATTGGCCAAGTTCCACGTGAAAAGCTTGGAATCTCTGGATTCCACGTGGAAAGCCATGGTTTCACGTGGAAATCTCAGGATTCCACGTGAGAAGCTAAGGTGTCACGTGGAAAGCTAGGAAATCTCAACATTCCACGTGAAAATACCAAGGTTTCACGTGGAAAACTCAAGTTTCCACGTGAAATAGCCCAGGTTTCACCTGTAAAGCCTGGAAAACTCAAGTTTCCACGTGAAATTGGCCAAGTTCCACGTGAAAAGCTTGGAATCTCTGGATTCCACGTGGAAAGCCATGGTGTCACGTGGAAATCTCAGGATTCCACGTGAGAAGCAAAGGTGTCACGTGGAAAGCTAGGAAATCTCAACATTCCACGTGAAAATGCCAAGGTTTCACGTGGAAAACTCATGTTTCCACGTGAAATAGCCCAGGTTTCACGTGGAAAGCTTAAAAAACTCAAGTTTCCACGTGAAATTGGCCAAGTTCCACGTGAAAAGCTTGGAAATCTCAGGATTCCACCTGAAAAGCCATGGTTTCACGTGGAAATCTCAGGATTCCACGTGAGAAGCCAAGGTGTCACGTGGAAAGCTAGGAAATCTCAACATTCTACGTGAAAATGCCAAGGTTTCACGTGGAAAACTCATGTTTCCACGTGAAATAGCCCAGGTTTCACGTGGAAAGCTTGGAAATCTCAGGATTCCACGTGTAAAGCCAATGTTTCACGTGGAAAGCTAGGAAATCTCAACATTCCACGTGAAAATGCCAAGGTTTCACGTGGAAAACTCAAGTTTCCTTGTGAAATTGGCCAAGTTCCACGTGAAAAGCTTGGAAATCTCAGGATTCCACGTGAGAATGCAAAGGTGTCACGTGGAAAACTCATGTTTCCACGTGAAATAGCCCAGGTTTCACGTGGAAAGCTTGGAAAACTCAAGTTTCCAAGTGAAATTGGCCAAGTTCCACGTGAAAAGCTTGGAAATCTCAGGTTTTCACGTGGAAAGCTAGGAAATCTCAACATTCCATGTGAAAATGCCAAGGTTTCACGTGGAAAACTCAAGTTTCCACGTGAAATAGCCCAGGATTCACGTGGAAATCTGAAGTTTCCACCAGAAAAGCATGGAAATCTCAGGATTCCACGTGAAAAGCCATGGTTTCACGTGGAAATCTCAGGATTCCACGTGAGAAGCCAAGGTGTCACGTGGAAAGCTAGGAAATCTCAACATTCCACGTGAAAATGCCAAGGTTTCACGTGGAAAACTCATGTTTCCACGTGAAATAGCGCAGGTTTCACGTGGAAAGCTTAAAAAACTCAAGTTTCCACGTGAAATTGGCCAAGTTCCACGTGAAAAGGTTGGAAATCTCAGGATTCCACCTGAAAAGCCATGGTTTCACGTGGAAATCTCAGGATTCCACGTGAGAAGCCAAGGTGTCACGTGGAAAGCTAGGAAATCTCAACTTTCCACGTGAAAATGCCAAGGTTTCACGTGGAAAACTCATGTTTCCACGTGAAATAGCCCAGGTTTCACGTGGAAAGCTTAACAAACTCAAGTTTCCACGTGAAATTGGCCAAGATCCACGTGAAAAGCTTGGAAATCTCAGGATTCCACGTGAAAAGCCATGGGTTCACGTGGAAATCTCAGGATTCCACGTGAGAAGCCAAGGTGTCACGTGGAAAGCTAGGAAATCTCAACATTCCACGTGAAAATGCCAAGGTTTCACGTGGAAAACTCAAGTTTCGACTTGAACTAGCCCAGGTTTCACGTGGAAAGCTTGGAAAACTCAAGTTTCCACGTGCAATTGGCCAAGTTCCACGTGAAAAGCTTGGAAATCTCAGGATTCCACGTGAAAAGCCATGGTTTCACGTGGAAATCTCAGGATTCCACGTGAGAAGCCAAGGTGTCACGTGGAAAGCTAGGAAATCTCAACATTCCACGTGAAAATGCCAAGGTTTCACGTGGAAAACTCATGTTTCCACGTGAAATAGCCCAGGTTTCACGTGGAAAGCTTGGAAATCTCAGGATTCCACGTGTAAAGCCAAGGTTTCACGTGGAAAGCTAGGAAATCTCAACATTCCACGTGAAAATGCCAAGGTTTCACGTGGAAAACTCAAGTTTCCACGTGAAATTGGCCAAGTTCCACGTGAAAAGCTTGGAATCTCAGGATTCCACGTGAAAAGCCATGGTTTCACGTGGAAAGCTAGGAAATCTCAACATTCCACGTGAAAATGCCAAGGTTACACGTGGAAAACTCAAGTTTCCACGTGAAATAGCCCAGGTTTCACGTGGAAAGCTTAAAAAACTCAAGTTTCCACGTGAAATTGGCCAAGTTCCACGTGAAAAGCTTGGAAATCTCAGGATTCCACCTGAAAAGCCATGGTTTCACGTGGAAATCTCAGGATTCCACGTGAGAAGCCAAGGTGTCATGTGGAAAGCTAGGAAATCTCAACATTCCACGTGAAAATGCCAAGGTTTCCAGTGGAAAACTCAAGTTTCCACGTGAAATAGCCCAGGTTTCACCTGGAAACCTGGAAAACTCAAGTTTCCACGTGAAATTGGCCAAGTTCCACGTGAAAAGCTTGGAATCTCTGGATTCCACGTGGAAAGCCATGGTTTCACGTGGAAATCTCAGGATTCCACGTGAGAAGCCAAGGTGTCACGTGGAAAGCTAGGAAATCTCAACATTCCACGTGAAAATGCCAAGGTTTCACGTGGAAAACTCATGTTTCCACGTGAAATAGCCCAGGTTTCACGTGGAAAGCTTAAAAAACTCAAGTTTCCACGTGAAATTGGCCATGTTCCACGTGAAAAGCTTGGAAATCTCAGGATTCCACCTGAAAAGCCATGGTTTCACGTGGAAATCTCAGGATTCCACGTGAGAAGCCAAGGTGTCTCGTGGAAAGCTAGGAAATCTCAACATTCCACGTGAAAATGCCAAGGTTTCACGTGGAAAACTCATGTTTCCACGTGAAATAGCCCAGGTTTCACGTGGAAAGCTAAACAAACTCAAGTTTCCACGTGAAATTGGCCAAGATCCACGTGAAAAGCTTGGAAATCTCAGGATTCCACATGAAAAGCCATGGGTTCACGTGGAAATCTCAGGATTCCACGTGAGAAGCCAAGGTGTCACGTGGAAAGCTAGGAAATCTCAACATTCCACGTGAAAATGCCAAGGTTTCACGTGGAAAACTCAAGTTTCGACTTGAACTAGCCCTGGTTTCACGTGGAAAGCTTGGAAAACTCAAGTTTCCACGTGCAATTGGCCAAGTTCCACGTGAAAAGCTTGGAAATCTCAGTATTCCACGTGAAAAGCCATGGTTTCACGTGGAAATCTCAGGATTCCACGTGAGAAGTGAAGGTGTCACGTGGAAAGCTAGGAAATCTCAACATTCCACGTGAAAATGCTAAGGTTTCACGTGGAAAACTCATGTTTCCACGTGAAATAGTCCAGGTTTCACGTGGAAAGCTTGTAAATCTCAGGATTCCACGTGTAAAGCCAAGGTTTCACGTGGAAAGCTAGGAAATCTCAACATTCCACGTGAAAATGCTAAGGTTTCACGTGGAAAACTCAAGTTTCCACGTGAAATAGCCCTGGTTTCACGTGGAAAGCCTGGAAAACTCAAGTTTCCACGTGAAAAGCTTGGAATCTCAGGATTTCACGTGAAAAGCCAAGGTGTCACGTGGAAAGCTAGGAAATCTCAACATTCCACGTGAAAATGCCAAGGTTTCACGTGGAAAACTCATGTTTCCACGTGAAATCGCCCAGGTTTGACGTGGAAAGCTTAAAAAACTCAAGTTGCCACGTGAAATTGGCCAAGTTCCACGTGAAAAGCTTGGAAATCTCAGGATTCCACGTGAGAAGCAAAGGTGTCACGTGGAAAACTAGGAAATCTCAACATTCCACGTGAAAATGCCAAGGTTTCACGTGGAAAACTCAAGTTTCCTTGTGAAATAGCCCAGGTTTCACGTGGAAAGCCTGGAAAACTCAAGTTTCCACGTGAAATTGGCCAAGTTCCACGTGAAAATCTTGGAATCTCTGGATTCCACGTGGAAAGCCATGGTGTCACGTGGAAATCTCAGGATTCCACGTGAGAAGCCAAGGGGTCACGTGGAAAGCTAGGAAATCTCAACATTCCACGTGAAAATGCCAAGGTTTCACGTGGAAAACTCATGTTTCCACGTGAAATAGCCCTGGTTTCACGTGGGAAGCCTGGAAAACTCAAGTTTCCACGTGAAATTGGCCAAGTTCCATGTGAAAAGCTTGGAATCTCAGGATTCCACGTGAAAAGTCATGGTTTCACGTGGAAAGCTAGGAAATCTCAACATTCCACGTGAAAATGCCAAGGTTACACGTGGAAAACTCAAGTTTCCACGTGAAATAGCCCAGGTCTCACGTGGAAGGCTTGGAAAACTCCAGTTTCCACGTGCAATTGGCCAAGTTCCACGTGAAAACTTGGAAATCTCAGGATTCCACATGAAAAGCCATGGTTTCACGTGGAAATCTCAGGATTCCACGTGAGAAGCCAAGGTGTCACGTGGAAAGCTAGGAAATCTCAACATTCCACGTGAAAATGCAAAGGTTACACGTGGAAAACTCAAGTTTCCACGTGAAATAGCCCAGGTTTCACGTGGAAAGCTTGGAAAACTCATGTTTCCTCGTGCAATTGGCCAAGTTCCACGTGAAAACTTGGAAATCTCAGGATTCCACGTGAAAAGCCATGGTTTCACGTGGAAATCTCAGGATTCCACGTGAGAAGCCAAGGTGTCACGTGGAAAGCTAGGAAATCTCAACATTCCACGTGAAAATACCAAGGTTTCACGTGGAAAACTCATGTTTCCATGTGAAATAGCCCAGGTTTCACGTGGAAAGCTTAACAAACTCAAGTTTCCACGTGAAATTGGCCATGATCGACGTGAAAAGCTTGGAAATCTCAAGATTCCACGTGAAAAGCCATGGGTTCACGTGGAAATCTCAGGATTCCACGTGAGAAGCCAAGGTGTCACGTGGAAAGCTAGGAAATCTCAACATTCCACGTGAAAATGCCAAGATTTCACGTGGAAAACTCAAGTTTCGACTTGAACTAGCCCAGGTTTCACGTGAAAAGCTTGGAAAACTCAAGTTTCCACGTGCAATTGGCCAAGTTCTACGTGAAAAGCTTGGAAATCTCAGTATTCCATGTGAAAAGTCATGGTTTCACGTGGAAATCTCAGGATTCCACGTGAGAAGTCAAGGTGTCACGTGGAAAGCTAGGAAATCTCAACATTCCACGTGAAAATGCTAAGGTTTCACGTGGAAAACTCATGTTTCCACGTGAAATAGTCCAGGTTTCACGTGGAAAGCTTGTAAATCTCAGGATTCCACGTGTAAAGCCAAGGTTTCACGTGGAAAGCTAGGAAATCTCAACATTCCACGTGAAAATGCCAAGGTTTCACGTGGAAAACTCAAGTTTCCACGTGAAATAGCCCTGGTTTCACGTGGAAAGCCTGGAAAACTCAAGTTTCCACGTGAAAAGCTTGGAATCTCAGGATTTCACGTGAAAAGCCAAGGTGTCACGTGGAAAGCTAGGAAATCTCAACATTCCACGTGAAAATGCCAAGGTTTCACGTGGAAAACTCATGTTTCCACGTGAAATCGCCCAGGTTTGACGTGGAAAGCTTAAAAAACTCAAGTTGCCACGTGAAATTGGCCAAATTCCACGTGAAAAGCTTGGAAATCTCAGGATTCCACGTGAGAAGCAAAGGTGTCACGTGGAAAACTAGGAAATCTCAACATTCCACGTGAAAATGCCAAGGTTTCACGTGGAAAACTCAAGTTTCCTTGTGAAATAGCCCAGGTTTCACGTGGAAAGCCTGGAAAACTCAAGTTTCCACGTGAAATTGGCCAACTTCCACGTGAAAAGCTTGGAATCTCTGGATTCCACGTGGAAAGCCATGGTGTCACGTGGAAATCTCAGGATTCCACGTGAGAAGCCAAGGGGTCACGTGGAAAGCTAGGAAATCTCAACATTCCACGTGAAAATGCCAAGGTTTCACGTGGAAAACTCATGTTTCCACGTGAAATAGCCCTGGTTTCACGTGGAAAGCCTGGAAAACTCAAGTTTCCACGTGAAATTGGCCAAGTTCCATGTGAAAAGCTTGGAATCTCAGGATTCCACGTGAAAAGTCATGGTTTCACGTGGAAAGCTAGGAAATCTCAACATTCCACGTGAAAATGCCAAGGTTACACGTGGAAAACTCAAGTTTCCACGTGAAATAGCCCAGGTCTCACGTGGAAGGCTTGGAAAACTCAAGTTTCCACGTGCAATTGGCCAAGTTCCACGTGAAAACTTGGAAATCTCAGGATTCCACATGAAAAGCCATGACGGGAAATCTCAGGATTCCACGTGAGAAGCCAAGGTGTCACGTGGAAAGCTAGGAAATCTCAACATTCCACGTGAAAATGCAAAGGTTACACGTGGAAAACTCAAGTTTCCACGTGAAATAGCCCAGGTTTCACGTGGAAAGCTTGGAAAACTCATGTTTCCTCGTGCAATTGGCCAAGTTCCACGTGAAAACTTGGAAATCTCAGGATTCCACGTGAAAAGCAATGGTTTCAAGTGGAAATCTCAGGATTCCACGTGAGAAGCCAAGGTGTCACGTGGAAAGCTAGGAAATCTCAACATTCCACGTGAAAATACCAAGGTTTCACGTGGAAAACTCATGTTTCCATGTGAAATAGCCCAGGTTTCACGTGGAAAGCTTAACAAACTCAAGTTTCCACGTGAAATTGGCCAAGATCGACGTGAAAAGCTTGGAAATCTCAAGATTCCACGTGAAAAGCCATGGGTTCACGTGGAAATCTCAGGATTCCACGTGAGAAGCCAAGGTGTCACGTGGAAAGCTAGGAAATCTCAACATTCCACGTGAAAATGCCAAGATTTCACGTGGAAAACTCAAGTTTCGACTTGAACTAGCCCAGGTTTCACGTGAAAAGCTTGGAAAACTCAAGTTTCCACGTGCAATTGGCCAAGTTCTACGTGAAAAGCTTGGAAATCTCAGTATTCCATGTGAAAAGTCATGGTTTCACGTGGAAATCTCAGGATTCCACGTGAGAAGTCAAGGTGTCACGTGGAAAGCTAGGAAATCTCAACATTCCACGTGAAAATGCTAAGGTTTCACGTGGAAAACTCATGTTTCCACGTGAAATAGCCCAGGTTTCACGTGGAAAGCTCGTAAATCTCAGGATTCCACGTGTAAAGCCAAGGTTTCACGTGGAAAGCTAGGAAATCTCAACATTCCACGTGAAAATGCCAAGGTTTCACGTGGAAAACTCATGTTTCCACGTGAAATAGCCCAGGTTTCACGTGGAAAGCTTAAAAAACTCAAGTTTCCACGTGAAATTGGCCAAGTTCCACGTGAAAAGCTTGGAATCTCTGGATTCCACATGGAAAGCCATGGTTTCACGTGGAAATCTCAGGATTCCACGTGAGAAGCCAAGGTGTCACGTGGAAAGCTAGGAAATCTCAACATTCCACGTGAAAATGCAAAGGTTACACGTGGAAAACTCAAGTTTCCACGTGAAATAGCCCAGGTTTCACGTGGAAAGCTTAAGAAACTCAAGTTTCCACGTGAAATATGCCAAGTTCCCCGTGAAAACTTGGAAATCTCAGGATTCCACGTGAAAAGCCATGGTTTCACGTGGAAATCTCAGGATTCCACGTGAGAAGCCAAGGTGTCACGTGGAAAGCTTGGAAATCTCAACATTCCACGTGAAAATGCCAAGGTTTCACGTGGAAAACTCATGTTTCCACGTGAAATAGCCCAGGTTTCACGTGGAAAGCTTAAAAAACTCAAGTTTCCACGTGAAATTGGCCAAGTTCCACGTGAAAAGCTTGGAAATCTCAGGATTCCACCTGAAAAGCCATGGTTTCACGTGGAAATCTCAGGATTCCACGTGAGAAACCAAGGTGTCACGTGGAAAGCTAGGAAATCTCAACATTCCACGTGAAAATGCCAAGGTTTCCAGTGGAAAACTCAAGTTTCCACGTGAAATAGCCTAGGTTTCTCGTGGAAAGCCTGGAAAACTCAAGTTTCCACGTGAAATTGGCCAAGTTCCACGTGAAAAGCTTGGAATCTCTGGATTCCACGTGGAAAGCCATGGTTTCACGTGGAAATCTCAGGATTCCACGTGAGAAGCCAAGGTGGCACGTGGAAAGCTAGGAAATCTCAACATTCCACGTGAAAATGCCAAGGTTACACCTGGAAAACTCAAGTTTCCACGTGAAATAGGCCAGGTTTCACGTGGAAAGCCTGGAAAACTCAGGTTTCCACGTGCAATTAGCCAAGTACCACGTGAAAACTTGGAAATCTCAGGATTCCACGTGAAAAGCCATGGTTTCACGTGGAAATCTCAGGATTCCACGTGAGAAGCCAAGGTGTCACGTGGAAAGCTAGGAAATCTCAACATTCCACGTGAAAATGCCAAGGTTTCACGTGGAAAACTCATGTTTCCACTTGAAATAGCTCAGGTTTCACTAGGAAAGCTTAAAAAACTCCAGTTTCCACGTGAAATTGGCCAAGTTCCACGTGAAAAGCTTGAAAATCTCAGGATTCCACGTGAAAAGCCATGGTTTCACGTGGAAATCTCAGGATTCCACGTGAGAAGCCAAGGTGTCACGTGGAAAGCTAGGAAATCTCAACATTCCACGTGAAAATGCCGAGGTTTCACGTGGAAAACTCAAGTTTCCACGTGAAATAGCCCAGGTTTCACGTGGAAAGCCTGGTAAACTCAGGTTTCCACGTGCAATTGGCCAAGTTCCACGTGAAAACTTGGAAATCTCAGGATTCCACGTGAAAAGCCATGGTTTCACGTGGAAATCTCAGGATTCCACGTGAGAAGCCAAGGTGTCACGTGGAAAGCTAGGAAATCTCAACATTCCACGTGAAAATGCCAAGGTTTCACGTGGAAAACTCATGTTTCCACGTGAAATAGCCCAGGTTTCACGTGGAAAGCTTAAAAAACTCAAGTTTCCACGTGAAATTGGCCAAGTTCCACGTGAAAAGCTTGGAAATCTCAGGATTCCACCTGAAAAGCCATGGTTTCACGTGGAAATCTCAGGATTCCACGTGAGAAGCCAAGGTGTCACGTGGAAAGCTAGGAAATCTCAACATTCCACGTGAAAATGCAAAGGTTACACGTGGAAAACTCAAGTTTCCACGTGAAATAGCCCAGGTTTCACGTGGAAAGCTTAACAAACTCAAGTTTCCACGTGAAATTGGCCAAGATCCACGTGAAAAGCTTGGAAATCTCAGGATTCCACGTGAAAAGCCATGGGTTCACGTGGAAATCTCAGGATTCCACGTGAGAAGCCTAGGTGTCACGTGGAAAGCTAGGAAATCTCAACATTCCACGTGAAAATGCCAAGGTTTCACGTGGAAAACTCAAGTTTCGACTTGAACTAGCCCAGGTTTCACGTGGAAAGCTTGGAAAACTCAAGTTTCCACGTGCAATTGGCCAAGTTCCACGTGAAAAGCTTGGAAATCTCAGTATTCCATGTGAAAAGTCATGGTTTCACGTGGAAATCTCAGGATTCCACGTGAGAAGTCAAGGTGTCACGTGGAAAGCTAGGAAATCTCAACATTCCACGTGAAAATGCTAAGGTTTCACGTGGAAAACTCATGTTTCCACGTGAAATAGCCCAGGTTTCACGTGGAAAGCTCGTAAATCTCAGGATTCCACGTGTAAAGCCAAGGTTTCACGTGGAAAGCTAGGAAATCTCAACATTCCACGTGAAAATGCCAAGGTTTCACGTGGAAAACTCATGTTTCCACGTGAAATAGCCCAGGTTTCACGTGGAAAGCCATGGTGTCACGTGGAAATCTCAGGATTCCACGTGAGAAGCCAAGGTGTCACGTGGAAAGCTAGGAAATCTCAACATTCCACGTGAAAATGCCAAGGTTTCACGTGGAAAACTCATGTTTCCACGTGAAATAGCCCAGGTTTCACGTGGAAAGCTTAAAAAACTCAAGTTTCCACGTGAAATTGGCCAAGTTCCACGTGAAAAGCTTGGAAATCTCAGGATTCCACCTGACAAGCCATGGTTTCACGTGGAAATCTCAGGATTCCACGTGAGAAGCCAAGGTGTCACGTGGAAAGCTAGGAAATCTCAACATTCCACGTGAAAATGCCAAGGTTTCACGTGGAAAACTCATGTTTCCACGTGAAATAGCCCAGGTTTCACGTGGAAAGCTTGGAAATCTCAGGATTCCACGTGTAAAGCCAAGGTTTCACGTGGAAAGCTAAGAAATCTCAACATTCCACGTGAAAATGCCAAGGTTTCACGTGGAAAACTCAAGTTTCCTTGTGAAATTGGCCAAGTTCCACGTGAAAAGCTTGGAAATCTCAGGATTCCACGTGAGAATGCAAAGGTGTCACGTGGAAAACTCATGTTTCCACGTGAAATAGCCCAGGTTTCACGTGGAAAGCTTGGAAAACTCAAGTTTCCAAGTGAAATTGGCCAAGATCCACGTGAAAAGCTTGGAAATCTCAGGTTTTCACGTGGAAAGCTAGGAAATCTCAACATTCCATGTGAAAATGCCAAGGTTTCACGTGGAAAACTCAAGTTTCCACGTGAAATAGCCCAGGACTCACGTGGAAATCTCAAGTTTCCACCTGAAAAGCTTGAAAATCTCAGGATTCCACGTGAAAAGCCATGGTTTCACGTGGAAATCTCAGGATTCCACGTGAGAAGCCAAGGTGTCACGTGGAAAGCTAGGAAATCTCAACATTCCACGTGAAAATGCCAAGGTTTCACGTGGCAAACTCATGTTCCCACGTGAAATAGCGCAGGTTTCACGTGGAAAGCTTAAAAAACTCAAGTTTCCACGTGAAATTGGCCAAGTTCCACGTGAAAAGGTTGGAAATCTCAGGATTCCACCTGAAAAGCCATGGTTTCACGTGGAAATATCGGGATTCCACGTGAGAAGCCAAGGTGTCACGTGGAAAGCTAGGAAATCTCAACATTCCACGTGAAAATGCCAAGGTTTCACGTGGAAAACTCAAGTTTCCACGTGAAATAGCACAGGTTTCACGTGGAAAGCCTGGAAAAATCAAGTTTCCACGTGAAATTGGCCAAGTTCCACGTGAAAAGCTTGGAATCTCTGGATTCCACGTGGAAAGCCATGGTTTCACGTGGAAATCTCAGGATTCCTCGTGAGAAGCCAAGGTGTCACGTGGAAAGCTAGGAAATCTCAACATTCCACGTGAAAATGCCAAGGTTACACCTGGAAAACTCAAGTTTCCACGTGAAATAGGCCAGGTTTCACGTGGAAAGCCTGGAAAACTCAGGTTTCCACGTGCAATTAGCCAAGTACCACGTGAAAACTTGGAAATCTCAGGATTCCACGTGAAAAGCCATGGTTTCACGTGGAAATCTCAGGATTCCACGTGAGAAGCCAAGGTGTCACGTGGAAAGCTAGGAAATCTCAACATTCCACGTGAAAATGCCAAGGTTTCACGTGGAAAACTCATGTTTCCACTTGAAATAGCCCAGGTTTCACTAGGAAAGCTTAAAAAACTCCAGTTTCCACGTGAAATTGGCCAAGTTCCACGTGAAAAGCTTGAAAATCTCAGGATTCCACGTGAAAAGCCATGGTTTCACGTGGAAATCTCAGGATTCCACGTGAGAAGCCAAGGTGTCACGTGGAAAGCTAGGAAATCTCAACATTCCACGTGAAAATGCCAAGGTTTCACGTGGAAAACTCATGTTTCCACGTGAAATAGCCCAGGTTTCACGTGGAAAGCTTGGAAATCTCAGGATTCCACGTGTAAAGCCAATGTTTCACGTGGAAAGCTAGGAAATCTCAACATTCCACGTGAAAATGCCAAGGTTTCACGTGGAAAACTCAAGTTTCCTTGTGAAATTGGCCAAGTTCCACGTGAAAAGCTTGGAAATCTCAGGATTCCACGTGAGAATGCAAAGGTGTCACGTGGAAAACTCATGTTTCCACGTGAAATAGCCCAGGTTTCACGTGGAAAGCTTGGAAAACTCAAGTTTCCAAGTGAAATTGGCCAAGTTCCACGTGAAAAGCTTGGAAATCTCAGGTTTTCACGTGGAAAGCTAGGAAATCTCAACATTCCATGTGAAAATGCCAAGGTTTCACGTGGAAAACTCAAGTTTCCACGTGAAATAGCCCTGGATTCACGTGGAAATCTGAAGTTTCCACCTGAAAAGCTTGGAAATCTCAGGATTCCACGTGAAAAGCCATGGTTTCACGTGGAAATCTCAGGATTCCACGTGAGAAGCCAAGGTGTCACGTGGAAAGCTAGGAAATCTCAACATTCCACGTGAAAATGCCAAGGTTTCACGTGGAAAACTCATGTTTCCACGTGAAATAGCCCAGGTTTCACGTGGAAAGCTTAAAAAACTCAAGTTTCCACGTGAAATTGGCCAAGTTCCACGTGAAAAGCTTGGAAATCTCAGGATTCCACCTGAAAAGCCATGGTTTCACGTGGAAATCTCAGGATTCCACGTGAGAAGCCAAGGTGTCACGTGGAAAGCTAGGAAATCTCAACATTCCACGTGAAAATGCCAAGGTTTCACGTGGAAAGCTAGGAAATCTCAACATTCCACGTGAAAATGCCAAGGTTTCACGTGGAAAACTCATGTTTCCACGTGAAATAGCCCAGGTTTCACGTGGAAAGCTTGGAAATCTCAGGATTCCACGTGTAAAGCCAATGTTTCACGTGGAAAGCTAGGAAATCTCAACATTCCACGTGAAAATGCCAAGGTTTCACGTGGAAAACTCAAGTTTCCTTATGAAATTGGCCAAGTTCCACGTGAAAAGCTTGGAAATCTCAGGATTCCACGTGAGAATGCAAAGGTGTCACGTGGAAAACTCATGTTTCCACGTGAAGTAGCCCAGGTTTCACGTGGAAAGCTTGGAAAACTCAAGTTTCCAAGTGAAATTGGCCAAGTTCCACGTGAAAAGCTTGGAAATCTCAGGTTTTCACGTGGAAAGCTAGGAAATCTCAACATTCCATGTGAAAATGCCAAGGTTTCACGTGGAAAACTCAAGTTTCCACGTGAAATAGCCCAGGATTCACGTGGAAATCTGAAGTTTCCACCTGAAAAGCTTGGAAATCTCAGGATTCCACGTGAAAAGCCATGGTTTCACGTGGAAATCTCAGGATTCCACGTGAGAAGCCAAGGTGTCACGTGGAAAGCTAGGAAATCTCAACATTCCACGTGAAAATGCCAAGGTTTCACGTGGAAAACTCATGTTTCCACGTGAAATAGCGCAGGTTTCACGTGGAAAGCTTAAAAAACTCAAGTTTCCACGTGAAATTGGCCAAGTTCCACGTGAAAAGGTTGGAAATCTCAGGATTCCAACTGAAAAGCCATGGTTTCACGTGGAAATCTCAGGATTCCACGTGAGAAGCCAAGGTGTCACATGGAAAGCTAGGAAATCTCAACATTCCACGTGAAAATGCCAAGGTTTCACGTGGAAAACTCAAGTTTCCACGTGAAATAGCCCAGGTTTCACGTGGAAAGCCTGGAAAACTCAAGTTTCCACGTGAAATTGGCCAAGTTCCACGTGAAAAGCTTGGAATCTCTGGATTCCACGTGGAAAGCCATGGTTTCACGTGGAAATCTCAGGATTCCACGTGAGAAGCTAAGGTGTCACGTGGAAAGCTAGGAAATCTCAACATTCCACGTGAAAATACCAAGGTTTCACGTGGAAAACTCAAGTTTCCACGTGAAATAGCCCAGGTTTCACCTGTAAAGCCTGGAAAACTCAAGTTTCCACGTGAAATTGGCCAAGTTCCACGTGAAAAGCTTGGAATCTCTGGATTCCACGTGGAAAGCCATGGTGTCACGTGGAAATCTCAGGATTCCACGTGAGAAGCAAAGGTGTCACGTGGAAAGCTAGGAAATCTCAACATTCCACGTGAAAATGCCAAGGTTTCACGTGGAAAACTCATGTTTCCACGTGAAATAGCCCAGGTTTCACGTGGAAAGCTTAAAAAACTCAAGTTTCCACGTGAAATTGGCCAAGTTCCACGTGAAAAGCTTGGAAATCTCAGGATTCCACCTGAAAAGCCATGGTTTCACGTGGAAATCTCAGGATTCCACGTGAGAAGCCAAGGTGTCACGTGGAAAGCTAGGAAATCTCAACATTCTACGTGAAAATGCCAAGGTTTCACGTGGAAAACTCATGTTTCCACGTGAAATAGCCCAGGTTTCACGTGGAAAGCTTGGAAATCTCAGGATTCCACGTGTAAAGCCAATGTTTCACGTGGAAAGCTAGGAAATCTCAACATTCCACGTGAAAATGCCAAGGTTTCACGTGGAAAACTCAAGTTTCCTTGTGAAATTGGCCAAGTTCCACGTGAAAAGCTTGGAAATCTCAGGATTCCACGTGAGAATGCAAAGGTGTCACGTGGAAAACTCATGTTTCCACGTGAAATAGCCCAGGTTTCACGTGGAAAGCTTGGAAAACTCAAGTTTCCAAGTGAAATTGGCCAAGTTCCACGTGAAAAGCTTGGAAATCTCAGGTTTTCACGTGGAAAGCTAGGAAATCTCAACATTCCATGTGAAAATGCCAAGGTTTCACGTGGAAAACTCAAGTTTCCACGTGAAATAGCCCAGGATTCACGTGGAAATCTGAAGTTTCCACCAGAAAAGCATGGAAATCTCAGGATTCCACGTGAAAAGCCATGGTTTCACGTGGAAATCTCAGGATTCCACGTGAGAAGCCAAGGTGTCACGTGGAAAGCTAGGAAATCTCAACATTCCACGTGAAAATGCCAAGGTTTCACGTGGAAAACTCATGTTTCCACGTGAAATAGCGCAGGTTTCACGTGGAAAGCTTAAAAAACTCAAGTTTCCACGTGAAATTGGCCAAGTTCCACGTGAAAAGGTTGGAAATCTCAGGATTCCACCTGAAAAGCCATGGTTTCACGTGGAAATCTCAGGATTCCACGTGAGAAGCCAAGGTGTCACGTGGAAAGCTAGGAAATCTCAACATTCCACGTGAAAATGCCAAGGTTTCACGTGGAAAACTCAAGTTTCCACGTGAAATAGCCCAGGTTTCACGTGGAAAGCCTGGAAAACTCAAGTTTCCACGTGAAATTGGCCAAGTTCCACGTGAAAAGCTTGGAATCTCTGGATTCCACGTGGAAAGCCATGGTTTCACGTGGAAATCTCAGGATTCCACGTGAGAAGCTAAGGTGTCACGTGGAAAGCTAGGAAATCTCAACATTCCACGTGAAAATACCAAGGTTTCACGTGGAAAACTCAAGTTTCCACGTGAAATAGCCCAGGTTTCACCTGTAAAGCCTGGAAAACTCAAGTTTCCATGTGAAATTGGCCAAGTTCCACGTGAAAAGCTTGGAATCTCTGGATTCCACGTGGAAAGCCATGGTGTCACGTGGAAATCTCAGGATTCCACGTGAGAAGCAAAGGTGTCACGTGGAAAGCTAGGAAATCTCAACATTCCACGTGAAAATGCCAAGGTTTCACGTGGAAAACTCATGTTTCCACGTGAAATAGCCCAGGTTTCACGTGGAAAGCTTAAAAAACTCAAGTTTCCACGTGAAATTGGCCAAGTTCCACGTGAAAAGCTTGGAAATCTCAGGATTCCACCTGACAAGCCATGGTTTCACGTGGAAATCTCAGGATTCCACGTGAGAAGCCAAGGTGTCACGTGGAAAGCTAGGAAATCTCAACATTCCACGTGAAAATGCCAAGGTTTCACGTGGAAAACTCATGTTTCCACGTGAAATAGCCCAGGTTTCACGTGGAAAGCTTGGAAATCTCAGGATTCCACGTGTAAAGCCAAGGTTTCACGTGGAAAGCTAAGAAATCTCAACATTCCACGTGAAAATGCCAAGGTTTCACGTGGAAAACTCAAGTTTCCTTGTGAAATTGGCCAAGTTCCACGTGAAAAGCTTGGAAATCTCAGGATTCCACGTGAGAATGCAAAGGTGTCACGTGGAAAACTCATGTTTCCACGTGAAATAGCCTAGGTTTCACGTGGAAAGCTTGGAAAACTCAAGTTTCCAAGTGAAATTGGCCAAGATCCACGTGAAAAGCTTGGAAATCTCAGGTTTTCACGTGGAAAGCTAGGAAATCTCAACATTCCATGTGAAAATGCCAAGGTTTCACGTGGAAAACTCAAGTTTCCACGTGAAATAGCCCAGGATTCACGTGGAAATCTCAAGTTTCCACCTGAAAAGCTTGAAAATCTCAGGATTCCACGTGAAAAGCCATGGTTTCACGTGGAAATCTCAGGATTCCACGTGAGAAGCCAAGGTGTCACGTGGAAAGCTAGGAAATCTCAACATTCCACGTGAAAATGCCAAGGTTTCACGTGAAAAACTCATGTTCCCACGTGAAATAGCGCAGGTTTCACGTGGAAAGCCTGGAAAACTCAAGTTTCCACGTGAAATTGGCCAAGTTCCACGTGAAAAGCTTGGAATCTCTGGATTCCACGTGGAAAGCCATGGTTTCACGTGGAAATCTCAGGATTCCACGTGAGAAGCTAAGGTGTCACGTGGAAAGCTAGGAAATCTCAACATTCCACGTGAAAATGCCAAGGTTTCACGTGGAAAACTCATGTTTCCACGTGAAATAGCCCAGGTTTCACGTGGAAAGCTTAAAAAACTCAAGTTTCCACGTGAAATTGGCCAAGTTCCACGTGAAAAGCTTGGAAATCTCAGGATTCCACCTGACAAGCCATGGTTTCACGTGGAAATCTCAGGATTCCACGTGAGAAGCCAAGGTGTCACGTGGAAAGCTAGGAAATCTCAACATTCCACGTGAAAATGCCAAGGTTTCACGTGGAAAACTCATGTTTCCACGTGAAATAGCCCAGGTTTCACGTGGAAAGCTTGGAAATCTCAGGATTCCACGTGTAAAGCCAAGGTTTCACGTGGAAAGCTAAGAAATCTCAACATTCCACGTGAAAATGCCAAGGTTTCACGTGGAAAACTCAAGTTTCCTTGTGAAATTGGCCAAGTTCCACGTGAAAAGCTTGGAAATCTCAGGATTCCACGTGAGAATGCAAAGGTGTCACGTGGAAAACTCATGTTTCCACGTGAAATAGCCTAGGTTTCACGTGGAAAGCTTGGAAAACTCAAGTTTCCAAGTGAAATTGGCCAAGATCCACGTGAAAAGCTTGGAAATCTCAGGTTTTCACGTGGAAAGCTAGGAAATCTCAACATTCCATGTGAAAATGCCAAGGTTTCACGTGGAAAACTCAAGTTTCCACGTGAAATAGCCCAGGATTCACGTGGAAATCTCAAGTTTCCACCTGAAATTGGCCAAGTTCCACGTGAAAAGGTTGGAAATCTCAGGATTCCACCTGAAAAGCCATGGTTTCACGTGGAAATCTCAGGATTCCACGTGAGAAGCCAAGGTGTCACGTGGAAAGCTAGGAAATCTCAACATTCCACGTGAAAATGCCAAGGTTTCACGTGGAAAACTCAAGTTTCCACGTGAAATAGCCCAGGTTTCACGTGGAAAGCCTGGAAAACTCAAGTTTCCACGTGAAATTGGCCAAGTTCCACGTGAAAAGCTTGGAATCTCTGGATTCCACGTGGAAAGCCATGGTTTCACGTGGAAATCTCAGGATTCCACGTGAGAAGCTAAGGTGTCACGTGGAAAGCTAGGAAATCTCAACATTCCACGTGAAAATACCAAGGTTTCACGTGGAAAACTCAAGTTTCCACGTGAAATAGCCCAGGTTTCACCTGTAAAGCCTGGAAAACTCAAGTTTCCATGTGAAATTGGCCAAGTTCCACGTGAAAAGCTTGGAATCTCTGGATTCCACGTGGAAAGCCATGGTGTCACGTGGAAATCTCAGGATTCCACGTGAGAAGCAAAGGTGTCACGTGGAAAGCTAGGAAATCTCAACATTCCACGTGAAAATGCCAAGGTTTCACGTGGAAAACTCATGTTTCCACGTGAAATAGCCCAGGTTTCACGTGGAAAGCTTAAAAAACTCAAGTTTCCACGTGAAATTGGCCAAGTTCCACGTGAAAAGCTTGGAAATCTCAGGATTCCACCTGAAAAGCCATGGTTTCACGTGGAAATCTCAGGATTCCACGTGAGAAGCCAAGGTGTCACGTGGAAAGCTAGGAAATCTCAACATTCCACGTGAAAATGCCAAGGTTTCACGTGGAAAACTCAAGTTTCCACGTGAAATAGCCCAGGTTTCACGTGGAAAGCCTGGAAAACTCAAGTTTCCACGTGAAATTGGCCAAGTTCCACGTGAAAAGCTTGGAATCTCTGGATTCCACGTGGAAAGCCATGGTTTCACGTGGAAATCTCAGGATTCCACGTGAGAAGCTAAGGTGTCACGTGGAAAGCTAGGAAATCTCAACATTCCACGTGAAAATACCAAGGTTTCACGTGGAAAACTCAAGTTTCCACGTGAAATAGCCCAGGTTTCACCTGTAAAGCCTAAAAAACTCAAGTTTCCACGTGAAATTGGCCAAGTTCCACGTGAAAAGCTTGGAATCTCTGGATTCCACGTGGAAAGCCATGGTGTCACGTGGAAATCTCAGGATTCCACGTGAGAAGCCAAGGTGTCACGTGGAAAGCTAGGAAATCTCAACATTCCACGTGAAAATGCCAAGGTTTCACGTGGAAAACTCAAGTTTCCACGTGAAATAGCCCAGGTTTCACGTGGAAAGCCTGGAAAACTCAAGTTTCCACGTGAAATTGGCCAAGTTCCACGTGAAAAGCTTGGAATCTCTGGATTCCACGTGGAAAGCCATGGTTTCACGTGGAAATCTCAGGATTCCACGTGAGAAGCTAAGGTGTCACGTGGAAAGCTAGGAAATCTCAACATTCCACGTGAAAATACCAAGGTTTCACGTGGAAAACTCAAGTTTCCACGTGAAATAGCCCAGGTTTCACCTGTAAAGCCTGGAAAACTCAAGTTTCCATGTGAAATTGGCCAAGTTCCACGTGAAAAGCTTGGAATCTCTGGATTCCACGTGGAAAGCCATGGTGTCACGTGGAAATCTCAGGATTCCACGTGAGAAGCAAAGGTGTCACGTGGAAAGCTAGGAAATCTCAACATTCCACGTGAAAATGCCAAGGTTTCACGTGGAAAACTCATGTTTCCACGTGAAATAGCCCAGGTTTCACGTGGAAAGCTTAAAAAACTCAAGTTTCCACGTGAAATTGGCCAAGTTCCACGTGAAAAGCTTGGAAATCTCAGGATTCCACCTGACAAGCCATGGTTTCACGTGGAAATCTCAGGATTCCACGTGAGAAGCCAAGGTGTCACGTGGAAAGCTAGGAAATCTCAACATTCCACGTGAAAATGCCAAGGTTTCACGTGGAAAACTCATGTTTCCACGTGAAATAGCCCAGGTTTCACGTGGAAAGCTTGGAAATCTCAGGATTCCACGTGTAAAGCCAAGGTTTCACGTGGAAAGCTAAGAAATCTCAACATTCCACGTGAAAATGCCAAGGTTTCACGTGGAAAACTCAAGTTTCCTTGTGAAATTGGCCAAGTTCCACGTGAAAAGCTTGGAAATCTCAGGATTCCACGTGAGAATGCAAAGGTGTCACGTGGAAAACTCATGTTTCCACGTGAAATAGCCTAGGTTTCACGTGGAAAGCTTGGAAAACTCAAGTTTCCAAGTGAAATTGGCCAAGATCCACGTGAAAAGCTTGGAAATCTCAGGTTTTCACGTGGAAAGCTAGGAAATCTCAACATTCCATGTGAAAATGCCAAGGTTTCACGTGGAAAACTCAAGTTTCCACGTGAAATAGCCCAGGATTCACGTGGAAATCTCAAGTTTCCACCTGAAAAGCTTGAAAATCTCAGGATTCCACGTGAAAAGCCATGGTTTCACGTGGAAATCTCAGGATTCCACGTGAGAAGCCAAGGTGTCACGTGGAAAGCTAGGAAATCTCAACATTCCACGTGAAAATGCCAAGGTTTCACGTGAAAAACTCATGTTCCCACGTGAAATAGCGCAGGTTTCACGTGGAAAGCTTAAAAAACTCAAATTTCCACGTGAAATTGGCCAAGTTCCACGTGAAAAGGTTGGAAATCTCAGGATTCCACCTGAAAAGCCATGGTTTCACGTGGAAATATCAGGATTCCACGTGAGAAGCCAAGGTGTCACGTGGAAAGCTAGGAAATCTCAACATTCCACGTGAAAATGCCAAGGTTTCACGTGGAAAACTCAAGTTTCCACGTGAAATAGCCCAGGTTTCACGTGGAAAGCCTGGAAAACTCAAGTTTCCACGTGAAATTGGCCAAGTTCCACATGAAAAGCTTGGAATCTCTGGATTCCACGTGGAAAGCCATGGTTTCACGTGGAAATCTCAGGATTCCACGTGAGAAGCCAAGGTGTCACGTGGAAAGCTAGGAAATCTCAACATTCCACGTGAAAATGCCAAGGTTACACCTGGAAAACTCAAGTTTCCACGTGAAATAGGCCAGGTTTCACGTGGAAAGCCTGGAAAACTCAGGTTTCCACGTGCAATTAGCCAAGTTCCACGTGAAAACTTGGAAATCTCAGGATTCCACGTGAAAAGACATGGTTTCACGTGGAAATCTCAGGATTCCAAGTGAGAAGCCAAGGTGTCACGTGGAAAGCTAGGAAATCTCAACATTCCACGTGAAAATGCCAAGGTTTCACGTGGAAAACTCATGTTTCCACTTGAAATAGCCCAGGTTTCACGTGGAAAGCTTAAAAAACTCCAGTTTCCACGTGAAATTGGCCAAGTTCCACGTGAAAAGCTTGAAAATCTCAGGATTCCACGTGAAAAGCCCATGGTTTCACATGGAAATCTCAGGATTCCACGTGAGAAGCCTAGGTGTCACGTGGAAAGCTAGGAAATCTTAACATTCCACGTGAAAATGCCGAGGTTTCACGTGGAAAACTCAAGTTTCCACGTGAAATAGCCCAGGTTTCACAAGGAAAGCCTGGTAAACTCAGGTTTCCACGTGCAATTGGCCAAGTTCCACGTGAAAACTTGGAAATCTCAGGATTCCACGTGAAAAGCCATGGTTTCACGTGGAAATCTCAGGATTCCACGTGAGAAGCCAAGGTGTCACGTGGAAAGCTAGGAAATCTCAACATTCCACGTGAAAATGCCAAGGTTTCACGTGGAAAACTCATGTTTCCACGTGAAATAGCCCAGGTTTCACGTGGAAAGCTTAAAAAACTCAAGTTTCCACGTGAAATTGGCCAAGTTCCACGTGAAAAGCTTGGAATCTCTGGATTCCACGTGGAAAGCCATGGTGTCACGTGGAAATCTCAGGATTCCACGTGAGAAGCAAAGGTGTCACGTGGAAAGCTAGGAAATCTCAACATTCCACGTGAAAATGCCAAGGTTTCACGTGGAAAACTCATGTTTCCACGTGAAATAGCCCAGGTTTCACGTGGAAAGCTTAAAAAACTCAAGTTTCCACGTGAAATTGGCCAAGTTCCACGTGAAAAGCTTGGAAATCTCAGGATTCCACCTGACAAGCCATGGTTTCACGTGGAAATCTCAGGATTCCACGTGAGAAGCCAAGGTGTCACGTGGAAAGCTAGGAAATCTCAACATTCCACGTGAAAATGCCAAGGTTTCACGTGGAAAACTCATGTTTCCACGTGAAATAGCCCAGGTTTCACGTGGAAAGCTTGGAAATCTCAGGATTCCACGTGTAAAGCCAAGGTTTCACGTGGAAAGCTAAGAAATCTCAACATTCCACGTGAAAATGCCAAGGTTTCACGTGGAAAACTCAAGTTTCCTTGTGAAATTGGCCAAGTTCCACGTGAAAAGCTTGGAAATCTCAGGATTCCACGTGAGAATGCAAAGGTGTCACGTGGAAAACTCATGTTTCCACGTGAAATAGCCTAGGTTTCACGTGGAAAGCTTGGAAAACTCAAGTTTCCAAGTGAAATTGGCCAAGATCCACGTGAAAAGCTTGGAAATCTCAGGTTTTCACGTGGAAAGCTAGGAAATCTCAACATTCCATGTGAAAATGCCAAGGTTTCACGTGGAAAACTCAAGTTTCCACGTGAAATAGCCCAGGATTCACGTGGAAATCTCAAGTTTCCACCTGAAAAGCTTGAAAATCTCAGGATTCCACGTGAAAAGCCATGGTTTCACGTGGAAATCTCAGGATTCCACGTGAGAAGCCAAGGTGTCACGTGGAAAGCTAGGAAATCTCAACATTCCACGTGAAAATGCCAAGGTTTCACGTGAAAAACTCATGTTCCCACGTGAAATAGCGCAGGTTTCACGTGGAAAGCTTAAAAAACTCAAATTTCCACGTGAAATTGGCCAAGTTCCACGTGAAAAGGTTGGAAATCTCAGGATTCCACCTGAAAAGCCATGGTTTCACGTGGAAATATCAGGATTCCACGTGAGAAGCCAAGGTGTCACGTGGAAAGCTAGGAAATCTCAACATTCCACGTGAAAATGCCAAGGTTTCACGTGGAAAACTCAAGTTTCCACGTGAAATAGCCCAGGTTTCACGTGGAAAGCCTGGAAAACTCAAGTTTCCACGTGAAATTGGCCAAGTTCCACATGAAAAGCTTGGAATCTCTGGATTCCACGTGGAAAGCCATGGTTTTACGTGGAAATCTCAGGATTCCACGTGAGAAGCCAAGGTGTCACGTGGAAAGCTAGGAAATCTCAACATTCCACGTGAAAATGCCAAGGTTACACCTGGAAAACTCAAGTTTCCACGTGAAATAGGCCAGGTTTCACGTGGAAAGCCTGGAAAACTCAGGTTTCCACGTGCAATTAGCCAAGTTCCACGTGAAAACTTGGAAATCTCAGGATTCCACGTGAAAAGACATGGTTTCACGTGGAAATCTCAGGATTCCAAGTGAGAAGCCAAGGTGTCACGTGGAAAGCTAGGAAATCTCAACATTCCACGTGAAAATGCCAAGGTTTCACGTGGAAAACTCATGTTTCCACTTGAAATAGCCCAGGTTTCACGTGGAAAGCTTAAAAAACTCCAGTTTCCACGTGAAATTGGCCAAGTTCCACGTGAAAAGCTTGAAAATCTCAGGATTCCACGTGAAAAGCCATGGTTTCACATGGAAATCTCAGGATTCCACGTGAGAAGCCTAGGTGTCACGTGGAAAGCTAGGAAATCTTAACATTCCACGTGAAAATGCCGAGGTTTCACGTGGAAAACTCAAGTTTCCACGTGAAATAGCCCAGGTTTCACGTGGAAAGCCTGGTAAACTCAGGTTTCCACGTGCAATTGGCCAAGTTCCACGTGAAAACTTGGAAATCTCAGGATTCCACGTGAAAAGCCATGGTTTCACGTGGAAATCTCAGGATTCCACGTGAGAAGCCAAGGTGTCACGTGGAAAGCTAGGAAATCTCAACATTCCACGTGAAAATGCCAAGGTTTCACGTGGAAAACTCATGTTTCCACGTGAAATAGCCCAGGTTTCACGTGGAAAGCTTAAAAAACTCAAGTTTCCACGTGAAATTGGCCAAGTTCCACGTGAAAAGCTTGGAAATCTCAGGATTCCACCTGACAAGCCATGGTTTCACGTGGAAATCTCAGGATTCCACGTGAGAAGCCAAGGTGTCACGTGGAAAGCTAGGAAATCTCAACATTCCACGTGAAAATGCCAAGGTTTCACGTGGAAAACTCATGTTTCCACGTGAAATAGCCCAGGTTTCACGTGGAAAGCTTGGAAATCTCAGGATTCCACGTGTAAAGCCAAGGTTTCACGTGGAAAGCTAAGAAATCTCAACATTCCACGTGAAAATGCCAAGGTTTCACGTGGAAAACTCAAGTTTCCTTGTGAAATTGGCCAAGTTCCACGTGAAAAGCTTGGAAATCTCAGGATTCCACGTGAGAATGCAAAGGTGTCACGTGGAAAACTCATGTTTCCACGTGAAATAGCCTAGGTTTCACGTGGAAAGCTTGGAAAACTCAAGTTTCCAAGTGAAATTGGCCAAGATCCACGTGAAAAGCTTGGAAATCTCAGGTTTTCACGTGGAAAGCTAGGAAATCTCAACATTCCATGTGAAAATGCCAAGGTTTCACGTGGAAAACTCAAGTTTCCACGTGAAATAGCCCAGGATTCACGTGGAAATCTCAAGTTTCCACCTGAAAAGCTTGAAAATCTCAGGATTCCACGTGAAAAGCCATGGTTTCACGTGGAAATCTCAGGATTCCACGTGAGAAGCCAAGGTGTCACGTGGAAAGCTAGGAAATCTCAACATTCCACGTGAAAATGCCAAGGTTTCACGTGAAAAACTCATGTTCCCACGTGAAATAGCGCAGGTTTCACGTGGAAAGCTTAAAAAACTCAAATTTCCACGTGAAATTGGCCAAGTTCCACGTGAAAAGGTTGGAAATCTCAGGATTCCACCTGAAAAGCCATGGTTTCACGTGGAAATATCAGGATTCCACGTGAGAAGCCAAGGTGTCACGTGGAAAGCTAGGAAATCTCAACATTCCACGTGAAAATGCCAAGGTTTCACGTGGAAAACTCAAGTTTCCACGTGAAATAGCCCAGGTTTCACGTGGAAAGCCTGGAAAACTCAAGTTTCCACGTGAAATTGGCCAAGTTCCACATGAAAAGCTTGGAATCTCTGGATTCC
Organism: Lotus japonicus; assembly: GCF_012489685.1. Lineage (NCBI taxonomy): Eukaryota > Viridiplantae > Streptophyta > Magnoliopsida > Fabales > Fabaceae > Lotus > Lotus japonicus. Next base: position 30,702,775 of record NC_080046.1, on the reverse strand, counting down.
ACGTGGAAAGCCATGGTTTCACGTGGAAATCTCAGGATTCCACGTGAGAAGCCAAGGTGTCACGTGGAAAGCTAGGAAATCTCAACATTCCACGTGAAAATGCCAAGGTTACACCTGGAAAACTCAAGTTTCCACGTGAAATAGGCCAGGTTTCACGTGGAAAGCCTGGAAAACTCAGGTTTCCACGTGCAATTAGCCAAGTTCCACGTGAAAACTTGGAAATCTCAGGATTCCACGTGAAAAGACATGGTTTCACGTGGAAATCTCAGGATTCCAAGTGAGAAGCCAAGGTGTCACGTGGAAAGCTAGGAAATCTCAACATTCCACGTGAAAATGCCAAGGTTTCACGTGGAAAACTCATGTTTCCACTTGAAATAGCCCAGGTTTCACGTGGAAAGCTTAAAAAACTCCAGTTTCCACGTGAAATTGGCCAAGTTCCACGTGAAAAGCTTGAAAATCTCAGGATTCCACGTGAAAAGCCATGGTTTCACATGGAAATCTCAGGATTCCACGTGAGAAGCCTAGGTGTCACGTGGAAAGCTAGGAAATCTTAACATTCCACGTGAAAATGCCGAGGTTTCACGTGGAAAACTCAAGTTTCCACGTGAAATAGCCCAGGTTTCACAAGGAAAGCCTGGTAAACTCAGGTTTCCACGTGCAATTGGCCAAGTTCCACGTGAAAACTTGGAAATCTCAGGATTCCACGTGAAAAGCCATGGTTTCACGTGGAAATCTCAGGATTCCACGTGAGAAGCCAAGGTGTCACGTGGAAAGCTAGGAAATCTCAACATTCCACGTGAAAATGCCAAGGTTTCACGTGGAAAACTCATGTTTCCACGTGAAATAGCCCAGGTTTCACGTGGAAAGCTTAAAAAACTCAAGTTTCCACGTGAAATTGGCCAAGTTCCACGTGAAAAGCTTGGAATCTCTGGATTCCACGTGGAAAGCCATGGTGTCACGTGGAAATCTCAGGATTCCACGTGAGAAGCAAAGGTGTCACGTGGAAAGCTAGGAAATCTCAACATTCCACGTGAAAATGCCAAGGTTTCACGTGGAAAACTCATGTTTCCACGTGAAATAGCCCAGGTTTCACGTGGAAAGCTTAAAAAACTCAAGTTTCCACGTGAAATTGGCCAAGTTCCACGTGAAAAGCTTGGAAATCTCAGGATTCCACCTGACAAGCCATGGTTTCACGTGGAAATCTCAGGATTCCACGTGAGAAGCCAAGGTGTCACGTGGAAAGCTAGGAAATCTCAACATTCCACGTGAAAATGCCAAGGTTTCACGTGGAAAACTCATGTTTCCACGTGAAATAGCCCAGGTTTCACGTGGAAAGCTTGGAAATCTCAGGATTCCACGTGTAAAGCCAAGGTTTCACGTGGAAAGCTAAGAAATCTCAACATTCCACGTGAAAATGCCAAGGTTTCACGTGGAAAACTCAAGTTTCCTTGTGAAATTGGCCAAGTTCCACGTGAAAAGCTTGGAAATCTCAGGATTCCACGTGAGAATGCAAAGGTGTCACGTGGAAAACTCATGTTTCCACGTGAAATAGCCTAGGTTTCACGTGGAAAGCTTGGAAAACTCAAGTTTCCAAGTGAAATTGGCCAAGATCCACGTGAAAAGCTTGGAAATCTCAGGTTTTCACGTGGAAAGCTAGGAAATCTCAACATTCCATGTGAAAATGCCAAGGTTTCACGTGGAAAACTCAAGTTTCCACGTGAAATAGCCCAGGATTCACGTGGAAATCTCAAGTTTCCACCTGAAAAGCTTGAAAATCTCAGGATTCCACGTGAAAAGCCATGGTTTCACGTGGAAATCTCAGGATTCCACGTGAGAAGCCAAGGTGTCACGTGGAAAGCTAGGAAATCTCAACATTCCACGTGAAAATGCCAAGGTTTCACGTGAAAAACTCATGTTCCCACGTGAAATAGCGCAGGTTTCACGTGGAAAGCTTAAAAAACTCAAATTTCCACGTGAAATTGGCCAAGTTCCACGTGAAAAGGTTGGAAATCTCAGGATTCCACCTGAAAAGCCATGGTTTCACGTGGAAATATCAGGATTCCACGTGAGAAGCCAAGGTGTCACGTTGAAAGCTAGGAAATCTCAACATTCCACGTGAAAATGCCAAGGTTTCACGTGGAAAACTCAAGTTTCCACGTGAAATAGCCCAGGTTTCACGTGGAAAGCCTGGAAAACTCAAGTTTCCACGTGAAATTGGCCAAGTTCCACATGAAAAGCTTGGAATCTCTGGATTCCACGTGGAAAGCCATGGTTTCACGTGGAAATCTCAGGATTCCACGTGAGAAGCCAAGGTGTCACGTGGAAAGCTAGGAAATCTCAACATTCCACGTGAAAATGCCAAGGTTACACCTGGAAAACTCAAGTTTCCACGTGAAATAGGCCAGGTTTCACGTGGAAAGCCTGGAAAACTCAGGTTTCCACGTGCAATTAGCCAAGTTCCACGTGAAAACTTGGAAATCTCAGGATTCCACGTGAAAAGACATGGTTTCACGTGGAAATCTCAGGATTCCAAGTGAGAAGCCAAGGTGTCACGTGGAAAGCTAGGAAATCTCAACATTCCACGTGAAAATGCCAAGGTTTCACGTGGAAAACTCATGTTTCCACTTGAAATAGCCCAGGTTTCACGTGGAAAGCTTAAAAAACTCCAGTTTCCACGTGAAATTGGCCAAGTTCCACGTGAAAAGCTTGAAAATCTCAGGATTCCACGTGAAAAGCCATGGTTTCACATGGAAATCTCAGGATTCCACGTGAGAAGCCTAGGTGTCACGTGGAAAGCTAGGAAATCTTAACATTCCACGTGAAAATGCCGAGGTTTCACGTGGAAAACTCAAGTTTCCACGTGAAATAGCCCAGGTTTCACGTGGAAAGCCTGGTAAACTCAGGTTTCCACGTGCAATTGGCCAAGTTCCACGTGAAAACTTGGAAATCTCAGGATTCCACGTGAAAAGCCATGGTTTCACGTGGAAATCTCAGGATTCCACGTGAGAAGCCAAGGTGTCACGTGGAAAGCTAGGAAATCTCAACATTCCACGTGAAAATGCCAAGGTTTCACGTGGAAAACTCATGTTTCCACGTGAAATAGCCCAGGTTTCACGTGGAAAGCTTAAAAAACTCAAGTTTCCACGTGAAATTGGCCAAGTTCCACGTGAAAAGCTTGGAAATCTCAGGATTCCACCTGAAAAGCCATGGTTTCACGTGGAAATCTCAGGATTCCACGTGAGAAGCCAAGGTGTCACGTGGAAAGCTAGGAAATCTCAACATTCCACGTGAAAATGCCAAGGTTTCACGTGGAAAACTCATGTTTCCACGTGAAATAGCCCAGGTTTCACGTGGAAAGCTTAAAAAACTCAAGTTTCCACGTGAAATTGGCCAAGTTCCACGTGAAAAGCTTGGAAATCTCAGGATTCCACCTGACAAGCCATGGTTTCACGTGGAAATCTCAGGATTCCACGTGAGAAGCCAAGGTGTCACGTGGAAAGCTTGGAAATCTCAACATTCCACGTGAAAATGCCAAGGTTTCACGTGGAAAACTCATGTTTCCACGTGAAATAGCCCAGGTTTCACGTGGAAAGCTTGGAAATCTCAGGATTCCACGTGTAAAGTCAAGGTTTCACGTGGAAAGCTAAGAAATCTCAACATTCCACGTGAAAATGCCAAGGTTTCACGTGGAAAACTCAAGTTTCCTTGTGAAATTGGCCAAGTTCCACGTGAAAAGCTTGGAAATCTCAAGATTCCACGTGAGAATGCAAAGGTGTCACGTGGAAAACTCATGTTTCCACGTGAAATAGCCTAGGTTTCACGTGGAAAGCTTGGAAAACTCAAGTTTCCAAGTGAAATTGGCCAAGATCCACGTGAAAAGCTTGGAAATCTCAGGTTTTCACGTGGAAAGCTAGGAAATCTCAACATTCCATGTGAAAATGCCAAGGTTTCACGTGGAAAACTCAAGTTTCCACGTGAAATAGCCCAGGATTCACGTGGAAATCTCAAGTTTCCACCTGAAAAGCTTGAAAATCTCAGGATTCCACGTGAAAAGCCATGGTTTCACGTGGAAATCTCAGGATTCCACGTGAGAAGCCAAGGTGTCACGTGGAAAGCTAGGAAATCTCAACATTCCACGTGAAAATGCCAAGGTTTCACGTGGAAAACTCATGTTCCCACGTGAAATAGCGCAGGTTTCACGTGGAAAGCTTAAAAAACTCAAATTTCCACGTGAAATTGGCCAAGTTCCACGTGAAAAGGTTGGAAATCTCAGGATTCCACCTGAAAAGCCATGGTTTCACGTGGAAATATCAGGATTCCACGTGAGAAGCCAAGGTGTCACGTGGAAAGCTAGGAAATCTCAACATTCCACGTGAAAATGCCAAGGTTTCACGTGGAAAACTCAAGTTTCCACGTGAAATAGCCCAGGTTTCACGTGGAAAGCCTGGAAAACTCAAGTTTCCACGTGAAATTGGCCAAGTTCCACGTGAAAAGCTTGGAATCTCTGGATTCCACGTGGAAAGCCATGGTTTCACGTGGAAATCTCAGGATTCCACGTGAGAAGCCAAGGTGTCACGTGGAAAGCTAGGAAATCTCAACATTCCACGTGAAAATGCCAAGGTTACACCTGGAAAACTCAAGTTTCCACGTGAAATAGGCCAGGTTTCACGTGGAAAGCCTGGAAAACTCAGGTTTCCACGTGCAATTAGCCAAGTTCCACGTGAAAACTTGGAAATCTCAGGATTCCACATGAAAAGACATGGTTTCACGTGGAAATCTCAGGATTCCAAGTGAGAAGCCAAGGTGTCACGTGGAAAGCTAGGAAATCTCAACATTCCACGTGAAAATGCCAAGGTTTCACGTGGAAAACTCATGTTTCCACTTGAAATAGCCCAGGTTTCACGTGGAAAGCTTAAAAAACTCCAGTTTCCCCGTGAAATTCGCCAAGTTCCACGTGAAAAGCTTGAAAATCTCAGGATTCCACGTGAAACCTGGGCTATTTCAAGTGGAAACATGAGTTTTCCACGTGAAACCTTGGCATTTTCACGTGGAATGTTGAGATTTCCTAGCTTTCCACGTGACACCTTGGCTTCTCACTTGGAATCCTGAGATTTCCACGTGAAATAGCCCAGGTTTCACGTGGAAAGCCTGGTAAACTCAGGTTTCCACGTGCAATTGGCCAAGTTCCACGTGAAAACTTGGAAATCTCAGGATTCCACGTGAAAAGCCATGGTTTCACGTGGAAATCTCAGGATTCCACGTGAGAAGCCAAGGTGTCACGTGGAAAGCTAGGAAATCTCAACATTCCACGTGAAAATGCCAAGGTTTCACGTGGAAAACTCATGTTTCCACGTGAAATAGCCCAGGTTTCACGTGGAAAGCTTAAAAAACTCAAGTTTCCACGTGAAATTGGCCAAGTTCCACGTGAAAAGCTTGGAAATCTCAGGATTCCACCTGAAAAGCCATGGTTTCACGTGGAAATCTCAGGATTCCACGTGAGAAGCCAAGGTGTCACGTGGAAAGCTAGGAAATCTCAACATTCCACGTGAAAATGCCAAGGTTTCACGTGGAAAACTCATGTTTCCACGTGAAATAGCCCAGGTTTCACGTGGAAAGCTTGGAAATCTCAGGTTTCCACGTGTAAAGCCAATGTTTCACGTGGAAAGCTAGGAAATCTCAACATTCCACGTGAAAATGCCAAGGTTTCACGTGGAAAACTCAAGTTTCCTTGTGAAATTGGCCAAGTTCCACGTGAAAAGCTTGGAAATCTCAGGATTCCACGTGAGAATGCAAAGGTGTCACGTGGAAAACTCATGTTTCCACGTGAAATAGCCCAGGTTTCACGTGGAAAGCTTGGAAAACTCAAGTTTCCAAGTGAAATTGGCCAAGTTCCACGTGAAAAGCTTGGAAATCTCAGGTTTTCACGTGGAAAGCTAGGAAATCTCAACATTCCATGTGAAAATGCCAAGGTTTCACGTGGAAAACTCAAGTTTCCACGTGAAATAGCCCAGGATTCACGTGGAAATCTGAAGTTTCCACCTGAAAAGCTTGAAAATCTCAGGATTCCACGTGAAAAGCCATGGTTTCACGTGGAAATCTCAGGATTCCACGTGAGAAGCCAAGGTGTCACGTGGAAAGCTAGGAAATCTCAACATTCCACGTGAAAATGCCAAGGTTTCACGTGGAAAACTCATGTTTCCACGTGACATAGCGCAGGTTTCACGTGGAAAGCTTAAAAAACTCAAGTTTCCACGTGAAATTGGCCAAGTTCCACGTGAAAAGGTTGGAAATCTCAGGATTCCACCTGAAAAGCCATGGTTTCACGTGGAAATCTCAGGATTCCACGTGAGAAGCCAAGGTGTCACGTGGAAAGCTAGGAAATCTCAACATTCCACGTGAAAATGCCAAGGTTTCACGTGGAAAACTCAAGTTTCCACGTGAAATAGCCCAGGTTTCACGTGGAAAGCCTGGAAAACTCAAGTTTCCACGTGAAATTGGCCAAGTTCCACGTGAAAAGCTTGGAATCTCTGGATTCCACGTGGAAAGCCATGGTTTCACGTGGAAATCTCAGGATTCCACGTGAGAAGCCAAGGTGTCACGTGGAAAGCTAGGAAATCTCAACATTCCACGTGAAAATACCAAGGTTTCACGTGGAAAACTCAAGTTTCCACGTGAAATAGCCCAGGTTTCACCTGTAAAGCCTGGAAAACTCAAGTTTCCACGTGAAATTGGCCAAGTTCCACGTGAAAAGCTTGGAATCTCTGGATTCCACGTGGAAAGCCTTGGTGTCACGTGGAAATCTCAGGATTCCACGTGAGAAGCAAAGGTGTCACGTGGAAAGCTAGGAAATCTCAACATTCCACGTGAAAATGCCAAGGTTTCACGTGGAAAGCTTGGAAATCTCAGGATTCCACGTGTAAAGCCAAGGTTTCACGTGGAAAGCTAAGAAATCTCAACATTCCACGTGAAAATGCCAAGGTTTCACGTGGAAAACTCAAGTTTCCTTGTGAAATTGGCCAAGTTCCACGTGAAAAGCTTGGAAATCTCAGGATTCCACGTGAGAATGCAAAGGTGTCACGTGGAAAACTCATGTTTCCACGTGAAATAGCCCAGGTTTCACGTGGAAAGCTTGGAAAACTCAAGTTTCCAAGTGAAATTGGCCAAGTTCCACGTGAAAAGCTTGGAAATCTCAGGTTTTCACGTGGAAAGCTAGGAAATCTCAACATTCCATGTGAAAATGCCAAGGTTTCACGTGGAAAACTCAAGTTTCCACGTGAAATAGCCCAGGATTCACGTGGAAATCTGAAGTTTCCACCTGAAAAGCATGGAAATCTCAGGATTCCACGTGAAAAGCCATGGTTTCACGTGGAAATCTCAGGATTCCACGTGAGAAGCCAAGGTGTCACGTGGAAAGCTAGGAAATCTCAACATTCCACGTGAAAATGCCAAGGTTTCACGTGGAAAAATGTTTCCACGTGAAATAGCGCAGGTTTCACGTGGAAAGCTTAAAAAACTCAAGTTTCCACGTGAAATTGGCCAAGTTCCACGTGAAAAGGTTGGAAATCTCAGGATTCCACCTGAAAAGCCATGGTTTCACGTGGAAATCTCAGGATTCCACGTGAGAAGCCAAGGTGTCACGTGGAAAGCTAGGAAATCTCAACATTCCACGTGAAAATGCCAAGGTTTCACGTGGAAAACTCAAGTTTCCACGTGAAATAGCCCAGGTTTCACGTGGAAAGCCTGGAAAACTCAAGTTTCCACGTGAAATTGGCCAAGTTCCACGTGAAAAGCTTGGAATCTCTGGATTCCACGTGGAAAGCCATGGTTTCACGTGGAAATCTCAGGATTCCACGTGAGAAGCCAAGGTGTCACGTGGAAAGCTAGGAAATCTCAACATTCCACGTGAAAATGCCAAGGTTACACCTGGAAAACTCAAGTTTCCACGTGAAATAGGCCAGGTTTCACGTGGAAAGCCTGGAAAACTCAGGTTTCCACGTGCAATTAGCCAAGTTCCACGTGAAAACTTGGAAATCTCAGGATTCCACGTGAAAAGCCATGGTTTCACGTGGAAATCTCAGGATTCCACGTGAGAAGCAAAGGTGTCACGTGGAAAGCTAGGAAATCTCAACATTCCACGTGAAAATGCCAAGGTTTCACGTGGAAAACTCATGTTTCCACGTGAAATAGCCCAGGTTTCACGTGGAAAGCTTAAAAAACTCAAGTTTCCACGTGAAATTGGCCAAGTTCCACGTGAAAAGCTTGAAAATCTCAGGATTCCACGAGAAAAGCCATGGTTTCACGTGGAAATCTCAGGATTCCACGTGAGAAGCCAAGGTGTCACGTGGAAAGCTAGGAAATCTCAACATTCTCACGTGAAATAGCCCAGGTTTCACGTGGAAAGCCTGGAAAACTCAAGTTTCCACGTGAAATTGGCCAAGTTCCACGTGAAAAGCTTGGAATCTCTGGATTCCACGTGGAAAGCCATGGTTTCACGTGGAAATCTCAGGATTCCACGTGAGAAGCCAAGGTGTCACGTGGAAAGCTAGGAAATCTCAACATTCCACGTGAAAATGCCAAGGTTACACCTGGAAAACTCAAGTTTCCACGTGAAATAGGCCAGGTTTCACGTGGAAAGCCTGGAAAACTCAGGTTTCCACGTGCAATTAGCCAAGTTCCACGTGAAAACTTGGAAATCTCAGGATTCCACGTGAAAAGACATGGTTTCACGTGGAAATCTCAGGATTCCAAGTGAGAAGCCAAGGTGTCACGTGGAAAGCTAGGAAATCTCAACATTCCACGTGAAAATGCCAAGGTTTCACGTGGAAAACTCATGTTTCCACTTGAAATAGCCCAGGTTTCACGTGGAAAGCTTAAAAAACTCCAGTTTCCACGTGAAATTGGCCAAGTTCCACGTGAAAAGCTTGAAAATCTCAGGATTCCACGTGAAAAGCCATGGTTTCACATGGAAATCTCAGGATTCCACGTGAGAAGCCTAGGTGTCACGTGGAAAGCTAGGAAATCTCAACATTCCACGAGAAAATGCCGAGGTTTCACGTGGAAAACTCAAGTTTCCACGTGAAATAGCCCAGGTTTCACGTGGAAAGCCTGGTAAACTCAGGTTTCCACGTGCAATTGGCCAAGTTCCACGTGAAAACTTGGAAATCTCAGGATTCCACGTGAAAAGCCATGGTTTCACGTGGAAATCTCAGAATTCCACGTGAGAAGCCAAGGTGTCACGTGGAAAGCTAGGAAATCTCAACATTCCACGTGAAAATGCCAAGGTTTCACGTGGAAAACTCATGTTTCCACGTGAAATAGCCCAGGTTTCACGTGGAAAGCTTAAAAAACTCAAGTTTCCACGTGAAATTGGCCAAGTTCCACGTGAAAAGCTTGGAAATCTCAGGATTCCACCTGAAAAGCCATGGTTTCACGTGGAAATCTCAGGATTCCACGTGAGAAGCCAAGGTGTCACGTGGAAAGCTAGGAAATCTCAACATTCCACGTGAAAATGCCAAGGTTTCACGTGGAAAACTCATGTTTCCACGTGAAATAGCCCAGGTTTCACGTGGAAAGCTTGGAAATCTCAGGATTCCACGTGTAAAGCCAATGTTTCACGTGGAAAGCCAGGAAATCTCAACATTCCACGTGAAAATGCCAAGGTTTCACGTGGAAAACTCAAGTTTCCTTGTGAAATTGGCCAAGTTCCACGTGAAAAGCTTGGAAATCTCAGGATTCCACGTGAGAATGCAAAGGTGTCACGTGGAAAACTCATGTTTCCACGTGAAATAGCCCAGGTTTCACGTGGAAAGCTTGGAAAACTCAAGTTTCCAAGTGAAATTGGCCAAGTTCCACGTGAAAAGCTTGGAAATCTCAGGTTTTCACGTGGAAAGCTAGGAAATCTCAACATTCCATGTGAAAATGCCAAGGTTTCACGTGGAAAACTCAAGTTTCCACGTGAAATAGCCCAGGATTCACGTGGAAATCTGAAGTTTCCACCTGAAAAGCTTGAAAATCTCAGGATTCCACGTGAAAAGCCATGGTTTCACGTGGAAATCTCAGGATTCCACGTGAGAAGCCAAGGTGTCACGTGGAAAGCTAGGAAATCTCAACATTCCACGTGAAAATGCCAAGGTTTCACGTGGAAAACTCATGTTTCCACGTGAAATAGCGCAGGTTTCACGTGGAAAGCTTAAAAAACTCAAGTTTCCACGTGAAATTGGCCAAGTTCCACGTGAAAAGGTTGGAAATCTCAGGATTCCACCTGAAAAGCCATGGTTTCACGTGGAAATCTCAGGATTCCACGTGAGAAGCCAAGGTGTCACGTGGAAAGCTAGGAAATCTCAACATTCCACGTGAAAATGCCAAGGTTTCACGTGGAAAACTCAAGTTTCCACGTGAAATAGCCCAGGTTTCACGTGGAAAGCCTGGAAAACTCAAGTTTCCACGTGAAATTGGCCAAGTTCCACGTGAAAAGCTTGGAATCTCTGGATTCCACGTGGAAAGCCATGGTTTCACGTGGAAATCTCAGGATTCCACGTGAGAAGCCAAGGTGTCACGTGGAAAGCTAGGAAATCTCAACATTCCACGTGAAAATACCAAGGTTTCACGTGGAAAACTCAAGTTTCCACGTGAAATAGCCCAGGTTTCACCTGTAAAGCCTGGAAAACTCAAGTTTCCACGTGAAATTGGCAATGTTCCACGTGAAAAGCTTGGAATCTCTGGATTCCACGTGGAAAGCCATGGTGTCACGTGGAAATCTCAGGATTCCACGTGAGAAGCAAAGGTGTCACGTGGAAAGCTAGGAAATCTCAACATTCCACGTGAAAATGCCAAGGTTTCACGTGGAAAACTCATGTTTCCACGTGAAATAGCCCAGGTTTCACGTGGAAAGCTTAAAAAACTCAAGTTTCCACGTGAAATTGGCCAAGTTCCACGTGAAAAGCTTGGAAATCTCAGGATTCCACCTGAAAAGCCATGGTTTCACGTGGAAATCTCAGGATTCCACGTGAGAAGCCAAGGTGTCACGTGGAAAGCTAGGAAATCTCAACATTCCACGTGAAAATGCCAAGGTTTCATGTGGAAAACTCATGTTTCCACGTGAAATAGCCCTGGTTTCACGTGGAAAGCTTGGAAATCTCAGGATTCCACGTGTAAAGCCAATGTTTCACGTGGAAAGCTAGGAAATCTCAACATTCCACGTGAAAATGCCAAGGTTTCACGTGGAAAACTCAAGTTTCCTTGTGAAATTGGCCAAGTTCCACGTGAAAAGCTTGGAAATCTCAGGATTCCACGTGAGAATGCAAAGGTGTCACGTGGAAAACTCATGTTTCCACGTGAAATAGCCCAGGTTTCACGTGGAAAGCTTGGAAAACTCAAGTTTCCAAGTGAAATTGGCCAAGTTCCACGTGAAAAGCTTGGAAATCTCAGGTTTTCACGTGGAAAGCTAGGAAATCTCAACATTCCATGTGAAAATGCCAAGGTTTCACGTGGAAAACTCAAGTTTCCACGTGAAATAGCCCAGGATTCACGTGGAAATCTGAAGTTTCCACCTGAAAAGCTTGAAAATCTCAGGATTCCACGTGAAAAGCCATGGTTTCACGTGGAAATCTCAGGATTCCACGTGAGAAGCCAAGGTGTCACGTGGAAAGCTAGGAAATCTCAACATTCCACGTGAAAATGCCAAGGTTTCACGTGGAAAACTCATGTTTCCACGTGAAATAGCGCAGGTTTCACGTGGAAAGCTTAAAAAACTCAAGTTTCCACGTGAAATTGGCAAAGTTCCACGTGAAAAGGTTGGAAATCTCAGGATTCCACCTGAAAAGCCATGGTTTCACGTGGAAATCTCAGGATTCCACGTGAGAAGCCAAGGTGTCACGTGGAAAGCTAGGAAATCTCAACATTCCACGTGAAAATGCCAAGGTTTCACGTGGAAAACTCAAGTTTCCACGTGAAATAGCCCAGGTTTCACGTGGAAAGCCTGGAAAACTCAAGTTTCCACGTGAAATTGGCCAAGTTCCACGTGAAAAGCTTGGAATCTCTGGATTCCACGTGGAAAGCCATGGTTTCACGTGGAAATCTCAGGATTCCACGTGAGAAGCCAAGGTGTCACGTGGAAAGCTAGGAAATCTCAACATTCCACGTGAAAATACCAAGGTTTCACGTGGAAAACTCATGTTTCCACGTGAAATAGCCCAGGTTTCACCTGTAAAGCCTGAAAAACTCAAGTTTCCACGTGAAATTGGCCAAGTTCCACGTGAAAAGCTTGGAATCTCTGGATTCCACGTGGAAAGCCATGGTGTCACGTGGAAATCTCAGGATTCCACGTGAGAAGCAAAGGTGTCACGTGGAAAGCTAGGAAATCTCAACATTCCACGTGAAAATGCCAAGGTTTCACGTGGAAAACTCATGTTTCCACGTGAAATAGCCCAGGTTTCACGTGGAAAGCTTAAAAAACTCAAGTTTCCACGTGAAATTGGCCAAGTTCCACGTGAAAAGCTTGGAAATCTCAGGATTCCACCTGACAAGCCATGGTTTCACGTGGAAATCTCAGGATTCAACGTGAGAAGCCAAGGTGTCACGTGGAAAGCTAGGAAATCTCAACATTCCACGTGAAAATGCCAAGGTTTCACGTGGAAAACTCATGTTTCCACGTGAAATAGCCCAGGTTTCACGTGGAAAGCTTGGAAATCTCAGGATTCCACGTGTAAAGCCAAGGTTTCACGTGGAAAGCTAAGAAATCTCAACATTCCACGTGAAAATGCCAAGGTTTCACGTGGAAAACTCAAGTTTCCTTGTGAAATTGGCCAAGTTCCACGTGAAAAGCTTGGAAATCTCAGGATTCCACGTGAGAATGCAAAGGTGTCACGTGGAAAACTCATGTTTCCACGTGAAATAGCCCAGGTTTCACGTGGAAAGCTTGGAAAACTCAAGTTTCCAAGTGAAATTGGCCAAGTTCCACGTGAAAAGCTTGGAAATCTCAGGTTTTCACGTGGAAAGCTAGGAAATCTCAACATTCCATGTGAAAATGCCAAGGTTTCACGTGGAAAACTCAAGTTTCCACGTGAAATAGCCCAGGATTCACGTGGAAATCTGAAGTTTCCACCTAAAAAGCATGGAAATCTCAGGATTCCACGTGAAAAGCCATGGTTTCACGTGGAAATCTCAGGATTCCACGTGAGAAGCCAAGGTGTCACGTGGAAAGCTAGGAAATCTCAACATTCCACGTGAAAATGCCAAGGTTTCACGTGGAAAACTCAAGTTTCCACGTGAAATAGCCCAGGTTTCACGTGGAAAGCCTGGAAAACTCAAGTTTCCACGTGAAATTGGCCAAGTTCCACGTGAAAAGCTTGGAATCTCTGGATTCCACGTGGAAAGCCATGGTTTCACGTGGAAATCTCAGGATTCCACGTGAGAAGCCAAGGTGTCACGTGGAAAGCTAGGAAATCTCAACATTCCACATGAAAATGCCAAGGTTACACTTGGAAAACTCAAGTTTCCACGTGAAATAGGCCAGGTTTCACGTGGAAAGCCTGGAAAACTCAGGTTTCCACGTGCAATTAGCCAAGTTCCACGTGAAAACTTGGAAATCTCAGGATTCCACGTGAAAAGCCATGGTTTCACGTGGAAATCTCAGGATTTCACGTGAGAAGCAAAGGTGTCACGTGGAAAGCTAGGAAATCTCAACATTCCACGTGAAAATGCCAAGGTTTCACGTGGAAAACTCATGTTTCCACGTGAAATAGCCCAGGTTTCACGTGGAAAGCTTAAAAAACTCAAGTTTCCACGTGAAATTGGCCAAGTTCCACGTGAAAAGCTTGAAAATCTCAGGATTCCACGTGAAAAGCCATGGTTTCACGTGGAAATCTCAGGATTCCACGTGAGAAGCCAAGGTGTCACGTGGAAAGCTAGGAAATCTCAACATTCCACGTGAAAATGCCGAGGTTTCACGTGGAAAACTCAAGTTTCCACGTGAAATAGCCCAGGTTTCACGTGGAAAGCCTGGTAAACTCAGGTTTCCACGTGCAATTGGCCAAGTTCCACGTGAAAACTTGGAAATCTCAGGATTCCACGTGAAAAGCCATGGTTTCACGTGGAAATCTCAGGATTCCACGTGAGAAGCCAAGGTGTCACGTGGAAAGCTAGGAAATCTCAACATTCCACGTGAAAATGCCAAGGTTTCACGTGGAAAACTCATGTTTCCACGTGAAATAGCCCAGGTTTCACGTGGAAAGCTTGGAAAACTCAAGTTTCCACGTGAAATTGGCCAAGTTCCAAGTGAAAAGCTCAAAAATCTCAAGACTCCACGTGAAAAGACATGGTTTCACGTGGAAATCTCAGGATTCCACGTGAGAAGCCAAGGTGTCACGTGGAAAGCTAGGAAATCTCAACATTCCACGTGAAAATGCCAAGGTTTCCCGTGGAAAACTCATGTTTCCACGTGAAATAGCCCAGGTTCCACGTGAAAAGCTTGAAAATCTCAGGATTCCACGTGAAAAGACATGGTTTCACGTGGAAATCTCAGGATTCCACGTGAGAAGCCAAGGTGTCACGTGGAAAGCTAGGAAATCTCAACATTCCACGTGAAAATGCCAAGGTTTCCCGTGGAAAACTCATGTTTCCACGTGAAATGGCCCAGGTTTCACGTGGAAAGCTTAAAAAACTCAAGTTTCCACGTGATATTGGCCAAGTTCCACGTGATGAGCTTGGAAATCTCAGGATTCCACGTGAAAAGCCATGGTTTCACGTTGAAATCTCAGGATTCCACGTGAGAAGCCAAGGTGTCACGTGGAAAGCTAGGAAAACTCACGTTTCCAAGTGAAATTGGCCAAGTTTCACGTGAAAAGCTTGGAAATCTCAGGATTCCACGTGAGAAGCCAAGGTTTCACGTTGAAAGCAAGGAAATCTCAACATTCCACGTGACAATGCCAAGGTTTCACGTGGAAAACTCAAGTTTCCACGCGAAATAGCCTAGGTTTCACGTGGAAAGCTTGGAAAACTCAAGTTTCCAAGTGAAATTGGTCAAGTTCCACGTGAAAAGCCATGGTTTCACGTGGAAATCACAGGATTCCACGTGAGAAGCCAAGGTTTCACGTGGAAAGCTAGGAAATCTAACCATTCCACGTGTAATTGGCCAAGTTCCAAGTGAAAAGCTCAAAAATCTCAGGACTCCACGTGAAAAGACATGGTTTCACGTGGAAATCTCAGGATTCCACGTGAGAAGCCAAGGTGTCACGTGGAAAGCTAGGAAATCTCAACATTCCACGTGAAAATGGCAAGGTTTCCCGTGGAAAACTCATGTTTCCACGTGAAATGGCCCAGGTTTCACGTGGAAAGCTTAAAAAACTCAAGTTTCCACGTGATATTGGCCAAGTTCCACGTGATGAGCTTGGAAATCTCAGGATTCCACGTGAAAAGCCATGGTTTCACGTTGAAATCTCAGGATTCCACGTGAGAAGCCAAGGTGTCACGTGGAAAGCTAGGAAAACTCACGTTTCCAAGTGAAATTGGCCAAGTTCCACGTGAAAAGCTTGGAAATCTCAGGATTCCACGTGAGAAGCCAAGGTTTCACGTTGAAAGCAAGGAAATCTCAACATTCCACGTGACAATGCCAAGGTTTCACATGGAAAACTCAAGTTTCCACGTGAAATAGCCCAGGTTTTACGTGGAAAGCTTCAAAAACTCAAGTTTCCACGTGAAATTGGCCAAGTTCCACGTGAAAAGCTTGGAAATCTCAGGAATCCACGTGAAAAGCCATGGTTTCACGTGGAAATCACAGGATTCCACGTGAGAAGCCAAGGTGTCACGTGGAAAGCTAGGAAATCTCAACATTCCACGTGAAAATGCCGAGTTTTCACGTGGAAAACTCAAGTTTCCACGTGAAATAGCCCAGGTTTCACGTGGAAAGCTTCGAAAACTCAAATTTCCACGTGAAATTGCCCAAATTCCACGTGAAAAGCTTGGAAATCTCAGGATTCCACGTGAAAAGCCATGGTTTCACGTGGAAATCTCAGGATTCCACGTGAGAAGCCAAGGTGTCACATGGAAAACTAGGAAAACTCACGTTTCCAAGTGAAATTGGCCAAGTTCCACGTGAAAAGCTTGGAAATCTCAGGATTCCACGTGAGAAGCCAAGGTTTCACGTTGAAAGCAAGGAAATCTCAACATTCCACGTGACAATGCCAAGGTTTCACGTGGAAAACTCAAGTTTCCACGCGAAATAGCCCAGGTTTCACGTGGAAAGCTTGGAAAACTCAAGTTTCCAAGTGAAATTGGCCAAGTTCCACGTGAAAAGCTTGGAAATCTCAGGATTCCACGTGAGAAGCCAAGGTTTCCGTGGAAAGCTAGGAAATCTCAACATTCCACGTGAAAATGCCAAGGTTTCACGTGGAAAACTCAAGTTTCCACGTGAAATAGCCCAGGATTCACGTGGAAAGCTTTGAAAACTCAAGTTTCCACGTGTAATTGGCAAAGTTCCACGTGAAAAGCTTGGAAATCTCAGGATTCCAGGTGAAAAGCCAAGGTTTCTCGTGGAATTCCACGTGAAAAGCCAAGGTTTCACGTGGAAAGCTCAAGTTTCCACGTGAAATAGCCTAGGATTCACGTGGAAAGCTTGAAAAACTCAAGTTTCCACGTGAAATTGGCCAAGTTCCATGTGAAAAGCTTGGAAATCTCAGGATTCCACGTGTAAAGCCAAGATTTCACGTCGAAAGCTAGGAAATCTCAACATTCCACGTGAAAATGCCAAGGTTTCACGTGGAAAACTCAATTTTCCACGTGAAATAGCCTCTTGGAAAACTCAAGTTTCCACGTGAAATTGGCCAAGTTCCATGTGAAAAGCTTGGAAATCTCAGGAATCCACGTGAAAAGCCATGGTTTCACGTGGAAATCACAGGATTCCACGTGAGAAGCCAAGGTGTCACGTGGAAAGCTAGGAAATCTCAACATTCCACGTGAAAATGCCGAGGTTTCACGTGGAAAACTCAAGTTTCCACGTGAAATAGCCCAGGTTTCACGTGGAAAGCATGGAAAACTCAAATTTCCACGTGAAATTGCCCAAGTCCACGTGAAAAGCTTGGAAATCTCAGGATTCCACGTGAAAAGCCATGGTTTCATGTGGAAATCTCAGGATTCCACGTGAGAAGCCAAGGTGTCACATGGAAAGCTAGGAAAACTCACGTTTCCAAGTGAAATTGGCCAAGTTCCACGTGAAAAGCTTGGAAATCTCAGGATTCCACGTGAGAAGCCAAGGTTTCACGTTGAAAGCAAGGAAATCTCAACATTCCACGTGACAATGCCAAGGTTTCACGTGGAAAACTCAAGTTTCCACGCGAAATAGCCCAGGTTTCACGTGAAAAGCTTGGAAATCTCAGGATTCCACGTGTAAAGCCAAGGTTTCACGTGGAAAGCTAGGAAATCTCAACATTCCACGTGAAAATGCCAAGGTTTCACGTGGAAAACTCAAGTTTCCACGTGAAATAGCCCAGGTTTCACGTGGAAAGCTTCAAAAACTCAAGTTTCCACGTGAAATAGGCCAAGTTCCACGTGAAAAGCTTGGAAATCTCAGGAATCCACGTGAAAAGCCATGGTTTCACGTGGAAATCACAGGATTCCACGTGAGAAGCCAAGGTGTCACGTGGAAAGCTAGGAAATCTCAACATTCCACGTGAAAATGCCGAGTTTTCACGTGGAAAACTCAAGTTTCCACGTGAAATAGCCCAGGATTCACGTGGAAAGCTTTGAAAACTCAAGTTTCCACGTGAAATTGGCCAAGTTCCACGTGAAAAGCTTGGAAATCTCAGGATTCCAGGTGAAAAGCCAAGCTTTCACGTGGAATTCCACGTGAAAAGCCAAGGTTTCACGTGGAAAACTCAAGTTTCCACGTGAAATAGCCTAGGTTTCACGTGGAAAGCTTGAAAAACTCAAGTTTCAACGTGAAATTGGCCAAGTTCCACGTGAAAAGCTTGGAAATCTCAGGATTCCACGTGACAAGTCAATGTGTCACGTGGAAAGCGAGGAAATCTCAACATTCCACGTGAAAATGCCAAGGTTTCACGTGGAAAACTCAATTTTCCACGTGAAATAGCCTCTTGGAAAACTCAAGTTTCCACGTGAAATTGGCCAAGTTCCATGTGAAAAGCTTGGAAATCTCAGGAATCCACGTGAAAAGCCATGGTTTCACGTGGAAATCACAGGATTCCACGTGAGAAGCCAAGGTGTCACGTGGAAAGCTAGGAAATCTCAACATTCCACGTGAAAATGCCGAGGTTTCACGTGGAAAACTCAAGTTTCCACGTGAAATAGCCCAGGTTTCACGTGGAAAGCTTGGAAAACTCAAGTTTCCACGTGAAATTGCCCAAGTCCACGTGAAAAGCTTGGAAATCTCAGGATTCCACGTGAAAAGCCATGGTTTCACGTGGAAATCTCAGGATTCCACGTGAGAAGCCAAGGTGTCACATGGAAAGCTAGGAAAACTCACGTTTCCAAGTGAAATTGGCCAAGTTCCACGTGAAAAGCTTGGAAATCTCAGGATTCCACGTGAGAAGCCAAGGTTTCACGTTGAAAGCAAGGAAATCTCAACATTCCACGTGACAATGCCAAGGTTTCACGTGGAAAACTCAAGTTTCCACGCGAAATAGCCCAGGTTTCACGTGGAAAGCTTGGAAAAACTCAAGTTTCCAAGTGAAATTGGCCAAGTTCCACGTGAAAAGCTTGGAAATCTCAGGATTCCACGTGTAAAGCCAAGGTTTCACGTGGAAAGCTAGGAAATCTCAACATTCCACGTGAAAATGCCAAGGTTTCACGTGGAAAACTCAAGTTTCCACGTGAAATAGCCCAGGTTTCACGTGGAAAGCTTCAAAAACTCAAGTTTCCACGTGAAATAGGCCAAGTTCCACGTGAAAAGCTTGGAAATCTCAGGAATCCACGTGAAAAGCCATGGTTTCACGTGGAAATCACAGGATTCCACGTGAGAAGCCAAGGTGTCACGTGGAAAGCTAGGAAATCTCAACATTCCACGTGAAAATGCCGAGTTTTCACGTGGAAAACTCAAGTTTCCACGTGAAATAGCCCAGGATTCACGTGGAAAGCTTTGAAAACTCAAGTTTCCACGTGAAATTGGCCAAGTTCCACGTGAAAAGCTTGGAAATCTCAGGATTCCAGGTGAAAAGCCAAGGTTTCACGTGGAATTCCACGTGAAAAGCCAAGGTTTCACGTGGAAAACTCAAGTTTCCACGTGAAATAGCCTAGGTTTCACGTGGAAAGCTTGAAAAACTCAAGTTTCAACGTGAAATTGGCCAAGTTCCACGTGAAAAGCTTGGAAATCTCAGGATTCCACGTGACAAGTCAATGTGTCACGTGGAAAGCGAGGAAATCTCAACATTCCACGTGAAAATGCCAAGGTTTCACGTGGAAAACTCAATTTTCCACGTGAAATAGCCTCTTGGAAAACTCAAGTTTCAACGTGAAATTGGCCAAGTTCCACGTGAAAAGCTTGGAAATCTCAGGATTCCACGTGAAAAGCCATGGTTTCACGTGGAAATCTCAGGATTCCACGTGAGAAGCCAAGGTGTCACATGGAAAGCTAGGAAAACTCACGTTTCCAAGTGAAATTGGCCAAGTTCCACGTGAAAAGCTTGGAAATCTCAGGATTCCACGTGAGAAGCCAAGGTTTCACGTTGAAAGCAAGGAAATCTCAACATTCCACGTGACAATGCCAAGGTTTCACGTGGAAAACTCAAGTTTCCACGCGAAATAGCCCAGGTTTCACGTGGAAAGCTTGGAAAAACTCAAGTTTCCAAGTGAAATTGGCCAAGTTACACGTGAAAAGCTTGGAAATCTCAGGATTCCACGTGTAAAGCCAAGGTTTCACGTGGAAAGCTAGGAAATCTCAACATTCCACGTGAAAATGCCAAGGTTTCACGTGGAAAACTCAAGTTTCCACGTGAAATAGCCCAGGTTTCACGTGGAAAGCTTCAAAAACTCAAGTTTCCACGTGGAATAGGCCAAGTTCCACGTGAAAAGCTTGGAAATCTCAGGAATCCACGTGAAAAGCCATGGTTTCACGTGGAAATCACAGGATTCCACGTGAGAAGCCAAGGTGTCACGTGGAAAGCTAGGAAATCTCAACATTCCACGTGAAAATGCCGAGTTTTCACGTGGAAAACTCAAGTTTCCACGTGAAATAGCCCAGGATTCACGTGGAAAGCTTTGAAAACTCAAGTTTCCACGTGAAATTGGCCAAGTTCCACGTGAAAAGCTTGGAAATCTCAGGATTCCAGGTGAAAAGCCAAGGTTTCACGTGGAATTCCACGTGAAAAGCCAAGGTTTCACGTGGAAAACTCAAGTTTCCACGTGAAATAGCCTAGGTTTCACGTGGAAAGCTTGAAAAACTCAAGTTTCAACGTGAAATTGGCCAAGTTCCACGTGAAAAGCTTGGAAATCTCAGGATTCCACGTGACAAGTCAATGTGTCATGTGGAAAGCGAGGAAATCTCAACATTCCACGTGAAAATGCTAAGGTTTCACGTGGAAAACTCAATTTTCCACGTGAAATAGCCTCTTGGAAAACTCAAGTTTCCACGTGAAATTGGCCAAGTTCCATGTGAAAAGCTTGGAAATCTCAGGAATCCACGTGAAAAGCCATGGTTTCACGTGGAAATCACAGGATTCCACGTGAGAAGCCAAGGTGTCACGTGGAAAGCTAGGAAATCTCAACATTCCACGTGAAAATGCCGAGGTTTCACGTGGAAAACTCAAGTTTCCACGTGAAATAGCCCAGGTTTCACGTGGAAAGCTTGGAAAACTCAAGTTTCCACGTGAAATTGCCCAAGTCCACGTGAAAAGCTTGGAAATCTCAGGATTCCACGTGAAAAGCCATGGTTTCACGTGGAAATCTCAGGATTCCACGTGAGAAGCCAAGGTGTCACATGGAAAGCTAGGAAAACTCACGTTTCCAAGTGAAATTGGCCAAGTTCCACGTGAAAAGCTTGGAAATCTCAGGATTCCACGTGAGAAGCCAAGGTTTCACGTTGAAAGCAAGGAAATCTCAACATTCCACGTGACAATGCCAAGGTTTCACGTGGAAAACTCAAGTTTCCACGCGAAATAGCCCAGGTTTCACGTGGAAAGCTTGGAAAAACTCAAGTTTCCAAGTGAAATTGGCCAAGTTACACGTGAAAAGCTTGGAAATCTCAGGATTCCACGTGTAAAGCCAAGGTTTCACGTGGAAAGCTAGGAAATCTCAACATTCCACGTGAAAATGCCAAGGTTTCACGTGGAAAACTCAAGTTT
Organism: Lotus japonicus; assembly: GCF_012489685.1. Taxonomy (NCBI): domain Eukaryota; kingdom Viridiplantae; phylum Streptophyta; class Magnoliopsida; order Fabales; family Fabaceae; genus Lotus; species Lotus japonicus. Next base: position 30,681,488 of record NC_080046.1, on the reverse strand, counting down.
CCACGTGAAATAGCCCAGGTTTCACGTGGAAAGCTTCAAAAACTCAAGTTTCCACGTGGAATAGGCCAAGTTCCACGTGAAAAGCTTGGAAATCTCAGGAATCCACGTGAAAAGCCATGGTTTCACGTGGAAATCACAGGATTCCACGTGAGAAGCCAAGGTGTCACGTGGAAAGCTAGGAAATCTCAACATTCCACGTGAAAATGCCGAGTTTTCACGTGGAAAACTCAAGTTTCCACGTGAAATAGCCCAGGATTCACGTGGAAAGCTTTGAAAACTCAAGTTTCCACGTGAAATTGGCCAAGTTCCACGTGAAAAGCTTGGAAATCTCAGGATTCCAGGTGAAAAGCCAAGGTTTCACGTGGAATTCCACGTGAAAAGCCAAGGTTTCACGTGGAAAACTCAAGTTTCCACGTGAAATAGCCTAGGTTTCACGTGGAAAGCTTGAAAAACTCAAGTTTCAACGTGAAATTGGCCAAGTTCCACGTGAAAAGCTTGGAAATCTCAGGATTCCACGTGACAAGTCAATGTGTCACGTGGAAAGCGAGGAAATCTCAACATTCCACGTGAAAATGCCAAGGTTTCACGTGGAAAACTCAATTTTCCACGTGAAATAGCCTCTTGGAAAACTCAAGTTTCCACGTGAAATTGGCCAAGTTCCATGTGAAAAGCTTGGAAATCTCAGGAATCCACGTGAAAAGCCATGGTTTCACGTGGAAATCACAGGATTCCACGTGAGAAGCCAAGGTGTCACGTGGAAAGCTAGGAAATCTCAACATTCCACGTGAAAATGCCGAGGTTTCACGTGGAAAACTCAAGTTTCCACGTGAAATAGCCCAGGTTTCACGTGGAAAGCTTGGAAAACTCAAGTTTCCACGTGAAAATGCCCAAGTCCACGTGAAAAGCTTGGAAATCTCAGAATTCCACGTGAAAAGCCATGGTTTCACGTGGAAATCTCAGGATTCCACGTGAGAAGCCAAGGTGTCACATGGAAAGCTAGGAAAACTCACGTTTCCAAGTGAAATTGGCCAAGTTCCACGTGAAAAGCTTGGAAATCTCAGGATTCCACGTGAGAAGCCAAGGTTTCACGTTGAAAGCAAGGAAATCTCAACATTCCACGTGACAATGCCAAGGTTTCACGTGGAAAACTCAAGTTTCCACGCGAAATAGCCCAGGTTTCACGTGGAAAGCTTGGAAAAACTCAAGTTTCCAAGTGAAATTGGCCAAGTTCCACGTGAAAAGCTTGGAAATCTCAGGATTCCACGTGTAAAGCCAAGGTTTCACGTGGAAAGCTAGGAAATCTCAACATTCCACGTGAAAATGCCAAGGTTTCACGTGGAAAACTCAAGTTTCCACGTGAAATAGCCCAGGTTTCACGTGGAAAGCTTTGAAAACTCAAGTTTCCACGTGAAATTGGCCAAGTTCCACGTGAAAAGCTTGGAAATCTCAGGATTCCAGGTGAAAAGCCAAGGTTTCACGTGGAATTCCACGTGAAAAGCCAAGGTTTCACGTGGAAAACTCAAGTTTCCACGTGAAATAGCCTAGGTTTCACGTGGAAAGCTTGAAAAACTCAAGTTTCCACGTGAAATTGGCCAAGTTCCATGTGAAAAGCTTGGAAATCTCAGGATTCCACGTGTAAAGCCAAGATTTCACGTCGAAAGCTAGGAAATCTCAACATTCCACGTGAAAATGCCAAGGTTTCACGTGGAAACTTGAGTTTTCAAAGCTTTCCACGTGAAAACTCAAGTTTCCACGTGAAATAGCCCAGGTTTAACGTGGAAAGCTTTGAAAACTCAAGTTTCCACGTGAAATTGGCCAAGTTCCACGTTAAAAGCTTGGAAATCTCAGGAATCCACGTGAAAAGCCATGGTTTCACGTGGAAATCACAGGATTCCACATGAGAAGCCAAGGTGTCACGTGGAAAGCTAGGAAATCTCAACATTCCACGTGAAAATGCCGAGGTTTCTTGTAGAAAACTCAAGTTTCCACGTGAAATAGCCCAGGTTTCACGTGGAAAGCTTGGAAAACTCAAGTTTCCACGTGAAATTGCCCAAGTCCACGTGAAAAGCTTGGAAATCTCAGGATTCCACGTGGAAAGCCATGGTTTCACGTGGAAATCTCAGGATTCCACGTGAGAAGCCAAGGTGTCACATGGAAAGCTAGGAAAACTCACGTTTCCAAGTGAAATTGGCCAAGTTCCACGTGAAAAGCTTGGAAATCTCAGGATTCCACGTGAGAAGCCAAGGTTTCACGTTGAAAGCAAGGAAATCTCAACATTCCACGTGACAATGCCAAGGTTTCACGTGGAAAACTCAAGTTTCCACGCGAAATAGCCCAGGTTTCACGTGGAAAGCTTGGAAAAACTCAAGTTTCCAAGTGAAATTGGCCAAGTTCCACGTGAAAAGCTTGGAAATCTCAGGATTCCACGTGTAAAGCCAAGGTTTCACGTGGAAAGCTAGGAAATCTCAACATTCCACGTGAAAATGCCAAGGTTTCACGTGGAAAACTCAAGTTTCCACGTGAAATAGCCCAGGTTTCACGTGGAAAGCTTCAAAAACTCAAGTTTCCACGTGGAATAGGCCAAGTTCCACGTGAAAAGCTTGGAAATCTCAGGAATCCACGTGAAAAGCCATGGTTTCACGTGGAAATCACAGGATTCCACGTGAGAAGCCAAGGTGTCACGTGGAAAGCTAGGAAATCTCAACATTCCACGTGAAAATGCCGAGTTTTCACGTGGAAAACTCAAGTTTACACGTGAAATAGCCCAGGATTCACGTGGAAAGCCAAGGTTTCACGTGGAAAGCTAGGAAATCTCAACATTCCACGTGAAAATGTCAAGGTTTCACGTGGAAAACTCAAGTTTCCACGTGAAATAGCCCAGGATTCACGTGGAAAGCTTTGAAAACTCAAGTTTCCACGTGAAATTGGCCAAGTTCCACGTGAAAAGCTTGGAAATCTCAGAATTCCAGGTGAAAAGCCAAGGTTTCACGTGGAATTCCACGTGAAAAGCCAAGGTTTCACGTGGAAATAGCCCAGGATTCACGTGGAAAGCTTTGAAAACTCAAGTTTCCACGTGAAATTGGCCAAGTTCCATGTGAAAAGCTTGGAAATCTCAGGATTCCACGTGTAAAGCCAAGATTTCACGTCGAAAGCTAGGAAATCTCAACATTCCACGTGAAAATGCCAAGGTTTCACGTGGAAAACTCAAGTTTTCACGTGAAATAGCCCAGGTTTAACGTGGAAAGCCATGGTTTCACGTGGAAATAGCCCAGGTGAAATTGGCCAAGTTCCACGTGAAAAGCTTGGAACCACAGGATTCCACGTGACAAGCCATGGTTTCACGTGGAAATCTCAGGATTCCACGTGAGAAGCCAAGGTGTCACGTGGAAAGCAAGGAAATCTCAACATTCCACATGAAAATGCCAAGGTTTCACGTGGTAAACTCAAGTTTCCACGTGAAATAGCCCAGGTTTCACGTGGAAAGCTTAAAAAACTCAAGTTTCCACGTGAAAAGCTTGGAAATCTAAGGATTCCACGTGAAAAGCCATGGTTTCACGTGGAAATCTCAGGATTTCACGTGAGAAGCCAAGGTGTCACGTGGAAAGCTAGGAAATCTCAATATTCCACGTGAAAATGCCGAGGTTTCACGTGGAAAACTCAAGTTTCCACGTGAAATAGCCCAGGTTTCACGTGGAAAGCTTGGAAAACTCAAGTTTCCACGTGAAATTGGCCAAGTTCCACGTGAAAAGCTTGGAAATATCCGGATTCCACGTGAAAAGCCATGGTTTCACGTGGAAATATCAGGATTCCACGTGAGAAGCCAAGGTGTCACGTGGAAAGCTAGGAAATCTCAACATTCCACGTGAAAATGCCGAGGTTTCACGTGGAAAAGTCAAGTTTCCACATGAAATAACCCAGGTTTCACGTGGAAAGCTTGGAAAACTCAAGTTTCCATGTGAAATTGGCCAAGTTCCACGTGAAAAGCTTGGAAATCTCAGGATTCCACGTGTAAAGCCAAGGTTTCACGTGGAAATCTCAGGATTCCACGTGAGAAGCCAAGGTTTCACGTTGAATGCTAGGAAATCTCAACATTCCACGTGACAATGCCAAGGTTTCACGTGGAAAACTCAAGTTTCCACGTGAAATAGCCCAGGTTTCATGTGTAAAGCTTGGAAAACTCAAGTTTCCACGTGAAATAGCCCAGGTTTCACGTGGAAAGCTTGGAAAACACAAGTTTCCACGTGAAATTGGCCAAGTTTCACGTGAAAAGCTTGGAAATCTCAGGATTCCACGTGTAAAGCCAATGTTTCACGTGGAAAGCTAGGAAATCTCAACATTTTACGTGAAAATGCCAAGGTTTCACGTGGAAAACTCAAGTTTCCACGTGAAATAGCCCAGGTTTCACGTGGAAAGCTTGGAAAACTCAAGTTTCCACGTGAAAAGCTTGGAAATCTCAGGATTCCACGTGAAAAGCCATGGTTTCACATGGAAATCTCAGGTTTCCACGTGAGAAGCTAAGGTTTCACGTGGAAGGCTAGGAAATCTCAACATTCCAGGTGAAAATGCCAAGGTTTCACGTGGAAAACTCAAGTTTCCACGTGAAATAGCCCAGGTTTCACGTGGAAAGCTTGGAAAACTCAAGTTTCCAGGTGAAATTGGCCAAGTTCCACGTGAAAAGCTTGGAATCTCAGGATTCCACGTGAAAAACCATGGTTTCACGTGGAAATCTCAGGATTCCACATGAGAAGCCAAGGTGTCACGTGGAAAGCTAGGAAATCTCAACATTCCACGTGAAAAAGCCAAGGTTTCACGTGGAAAACTCAAGCTTCCACTTGAAATAGCGAGGTTTCACGTGGAAATCTTTGAAAACTCAAGTTTCCAAGTGAAATTGGCCAAGTTCCACGTGAAAAGCTTGGAAATCTCAGGATTCCACGTGTAAAGCCAAGGTTTCACGTGGAAAGCTAGGAAATCTCAACATTCCACGTGAAAATGCCAAGGTTTCACGTGGAAAACTCAAGTTTCCACGTGAAATAGCCCAGGTTTCACGTGGAAAGCTTGGAAAACTCAAGTTTCCAGGTGAAATTGGCCAAGTTCCACGTGAAAAGCTTGGAAATCTCAGGATTCCACGTGAGAAGCCATGGTGTCACGTGGAAATCTCATGATTCCACGTGAGAAGCCAAGGTGTCACGTGGAAAGCTAGGAAATCTCACTATTCCACGTGAAAATGCCGAGGTTTCACGTGGAAAACTCAAGTTTCCACGTGAAATAGCCCAGGTTTCACGTGGAAAGCTTGGAAAACACAAGTTTCCACGTGAAATTGGCCAAGTTCCACGTGAAAAGCTTGGAATCTCAGGATTCCACGTGAAAAGCCATGGTTTCACGTGGAAATCTCAGGATTCCACATGAGAAGCCAAGTTGTCACGTGGAAAGCTAGGAAATCTCAACATTCCACGTGAAAAAGCCAAGGTTTCACGTGGAAAAATCAAGCTTCCACTTGAAATAGCCCAGGTTTCACGTGGAAAGCTTTGAAAACTCAAGTTTCCAAGTGAAATTGGCCAAGTTCCACGTGAAAAGCTTGGAAATCTCAGGATTCCACGTGAGAAGCCAAGGTTTCACGTGGAAAGCTAGGAAATCTCAACATTCCACGTGAAAATGCCAAGGTTTCACGTGGAAAACTCAAGTTTCCACGTGAAATAGACCAGGTTTCACGTGGAAAGCTTGGAAAACTCAAGTTTCCACGTGAAATAGCCCAGGTTTCACGTGGAAAGCTTGGAAAACTCAAGTTTCCACGTGAAATTGGCAAAGTTCCACGTGAAAAGCTTGGAAATCTCAGGATTCCACGTGAAAAGCCATGGTTTCACGTGGAAATCTCAGGATTCCACGTGAGAAGCCAAGGTGTCACGTGGAAAGCTAGGAAATCTCAACATTCCACGTGAAAATGCCAAGGTTTCATGTGGAAAACTCCAGTTTCCACGTGAAATAGCCCAGGTTTCACGTGGAAAGCTTGGAAAACTAAAGTTTCCAGGTGAAATTGGCCATGTTCCACGTGAAAAGGTTGGAAATCTCAGGATTCCACGTGAGAAGCCAAGGTGTCACGTGGAAAGCTAGGAAATCTCAATATTACACGTGAAAATGTCGAGGTTTCACGTGGAAAACTCAAGTTTCCCCGCGAAATAGCCCAGGTTTCACGTGGAAAGCTTGGAAAACTCAAGTTTCCAAGTGAAATTGGCCAAGTTCCACATGAAAATGTTGGAAATCTCAGGATTCCACGTGAGAAGCCACGGTGTCACGTGGAAAGCTAGGAAATCTCAACATTCCACGTGAAAATGCCAAGGTTTCACGTGGAAAACTCAAGTTTCCACGTGAAATAGCCCAAGTTTCACGTGCAAGGCTTGGAAAACTCAAGTTTCCACGTGAAATTGGCCAAGTTCCACGTGAAAAGCTGGGAATCTCAGGATTCCACGTGAAAAGCCATGGTTTCACGTGGAAATCTCAGGATTCCACGTGAGAAGCCAAGGTGTCACGTGGAAAGCAAGGAAATCTCAACATTCCACATGAAAATGCCAAGGTTTCACGTGGAAAACTCAAGTTTTCACGTGAAATAGCCCAGGTTTCACGTGGAAAGCTTAAAAAACTCAAGTTTCCACGTGAAATTGGCCAAGTTCCACGTGAAAAGCTTGGAAATCTCAGGATTCCACGTGAAAAGCCATGGTTTCACGTGGAAATCTCAGGATTCCACGTGAGAAGCCAAGGTTTCACATGGAAAGCTAGGAAATCTCAACATTCCACGTGACAATGCCAAGGTTTCACGTGGAAAACTCAAGTTTCCACGTGAAATAGCCCAGGTTTCACGTGGAAAGCTTGGAAAACACAAGTTTCCAGGTGAAATTGGCCAAGTTCCACGTGAAAAGCTTGGAAATCTCAGGATTCCACGTGAGAAGCCAAGGTGTCACGTGGAAAGCTAGGAAATCTCAACATTCCACGTGAAAGAGCCAAGGTTTCACGTGGAAAACTCAAGCTTCCACTTGAAATAGCCCAGGTTTCACGTGGAAAGCTTTGAAAACTCAGGTTTCCAAGTGAAATTGGCCAAGTTCCACGTGAAAAGCTTGGAAATCTCAGGATTCCACGTGTAAAGCCAAGGTTTCACGTGGAAAGCTAGGAAATCTCAACATTCCACGTGAAAATGCCCAGGTTTCACGTGGAAAACTCAAGTTTCCACGTGAAATAGCCCAGGTTTCACGTGGAAAGCTTGGAAAACTCAAGTTTCCACGTGAAATTGGCCAAGTTCCACGTGAAAAGCTTGGAAATCTCTGGATTGCACGTGAAAAGCCATGGTTTCACGTGGAAATCTCAGGATTCCACGTGAGAAGCCAAGGTGTCACGTGGAAAGCTAGGAAATCTCAACATTCCACGTGAAAATGCCAAGGTTTCACGTGGAAAACTCAAGTTTCCACGTGAAATAGCCCAGGTTTCACGTGGAAAGCTTGGAAAACTCAAGTTTCCACATGAAATTGGCCAAGTTCCACGTGAAAAGCTTGGAAATCTCAGGATTCCACGTGAAAAGCCATGGTTTCACGTGGAAATCTCAGGATTCCACGTGAGAAGCCAAGGTTTCACGTGGAAAGCTAGGAAATCTCAACATTCCAGGTGAAAATGCCAAGGTTTCACGAGGAAAACTCAAGTTTCCACGTGAAATAGCCCAGGTTTCACGTGGAAAGCTTGGAAAACTCAAGTTTCCAGGTGAAATTGGCCAAGTTCCACGTGAAAAGCTTGGAATCTCAGGATTCCACGTGAAAAGCCATGGTTTCATGTGGAAATCTCAGGATTCCACATGAGAAGCCAAGGTGTCACGTGGAAAGCTAGGAAACATCAACATTCCACGTGAAAGAGCCAAGGTTTCACGTGGAAAACTCAAGCTTCCACTTGAAATAGCCCAGGTTTCACGTGGAAAGCTTTGAAAACTCAGGTTTCCAAGTGAAATTGGCCAAGTTCCACGTGAAAAGCTTGGAAATCTCAGGATTCCACGTGTAAAGCCAAGGTTTCACGTGGAAAGCTAGGAAATCTCAACATTCCACGTGAAAATGCCAAGGTTTCACGTGGAAAACTCAAGTTTCCACGTGAAATAGCCCAGGTTTCACGTGGAAAGCTTGGAAAACTCAAGTTTCCACGTGAAATTGGCCAAGTTCCACGTGAAAAGCTTGGAAATCTCTGGATTGCACGTGAAAAGCCATGGTTTCACGTGGAAATCTCAGGATTCCACGTGAGAAGCCAAGGTGTCACGTGGAAAGCTAGGAAATCTCAACATTCCACGTGAAAATGCCAAGGTTTCACGTGGAAAACTCAAGTTTCCACGTGAAATAGCCCAGGTTTCACGTGGAAAGCTTGGAAAACTCACGCTTCCACGTGAAATAGCCCAGGTTTCTCGTGGAAAGCTTGGAAAACTCAACATTCCACGTGAAATTGGCCAAGTTTCACGTGGAAAGCTTGGAAATCTTAGGATTCCACGTGAAAAGCTAAGGTTTCACGTGGAAAGCTCGGAAATCTCATCATTCCACTTGAAAGTGACAAGGTTTCACGTGGAAAACTCAAGTTTCCACGTGAAATAGCCCAGGTTTCACGTGGAAAGCTTGGAAATCTCAGGATTTCACGTGAAATTGACAAGGTGTCACGTGGAAAACTCAAGTTTCCACGTAAAATAGCCCAGGTTTCACGTGGAAAGCTTGGAAAACTAAACATTCCACGTGAAATTGGCCAAGTTTCACGTGGAAAGCTTGGAAATATCAGGATTCCACGTGAAAAGCCAAGGTTTCACGTGGAAAGCTAGGAAATCTCAACATTCCACGTGAAATTGCAAAGGTTTCACGTGGAAAACTAAAGTTTCCACGTGAAATAACCCAGGATTCACGTGGAAAGCTTGGAAAACTAAACATTCCACGTGAAATTGGCCAAGTTTCACGTGGAAAGCTTGGAAATATCAGGATTCCACGTGAAAAGCCAAGGTTTCACGTGGAAAGCTAGGAAATCTCAACATTCCACGTGAAATTGCAAAGGTTTCACGTGAAAATCTTGAAAATCTCAAGATTCCACGTGAAAAGCCAAGGTTTCACGTGGAAAGCTCGGAAATCTCAACATTCCACGTGAAAGTGACAAGGTTTCACGTGGAAAACTCAAGTTTCCACGTGAAATAGCCCAGGTTTCACGTGCAAAACTTGGAAAACTAAACATTCCACGTGAAATTGCCCAGGTTTCACGTGGAAATCTTGGAAAATTCAACATTCCAAGTGAAATTGGCCAAGTTTCACTTGAAAAGCTTGGAAATCTCAGGATTCCACGTGAATAGCCAAGGTTTCACGTGGAAAGCTCGGAAATCTCAACCTTCCACGTGAAATTGCCAAGGTCTCACGTGGAAAACTCACGTTTCCACGTGAAATAGCCCAGGTTTCACGTGGAAAGCTTGGAAAACTCAACATTCCACGTGAAATTGGCCAAGTTTCACGTGGAAAGCTTGTCAAACTCAAGTTTCCACGTCAAATAGCCCAGGTTACACGTGGAAAGCTCGGAAATCTCAACATTCCACGTGAAAGTGACAAGGTTTCACGTGGAAAACTCAAGTTTCCACGTGAAATAACCCAGGATTCACGTGGAAAGCTTGGAAAACTAAACATTCCACGTGAAATTGGCCAAGTTTCACGTGGAAAGCTTGGAAATATCAGGATTCCACGTCAAAGCCAAGGTTTCACGTGTGAAGCTAGGAAATCTCAACATTCCATGGAAATTGCAAAGGTTTCACGTGAAAATCTTGGAAATCTCAGGATTCCACGTGAAAAGCCTAGGTTTCACGTGGAAAGCTCGGAAATCTCAACTTTCCACGTGAAAGTGACAAGGTTTCACGTGGAAAACTCAAGTTTCCACGTGAAATAGCCCAGGTTTCACGTGCAAAACTTGGAAAACTAAACATTCCACGTGAAATTGCCCAGGTTTCACGTGGAAATCTTGGAAAATTCAACATTCCAAGTGAAATTGGCCAAGTTTCACTTGAAAAGCTTGGAAATCTCAGGATTCCACGTGAATAGCCAAGGTTTCTCGTGGAAAGCTCGGAAATCTCAACCTTCCACGTGAAATTGCCAAGGTCTCACGTGGAAAACTCACGTTTCCACGTGAAATAGCCCAGGTTTCACGTGGAAAGCTTGGAAAACTCAACATTCCACGTGAAATTGGCCAAGTTTCACGTGGAAAGCTTGTCAAACTCAAGTTTCCACGTCAAATAGCCCAGGTTACACGTGGAAAGCTCGGAAATCTCAACATTCCACGTGAAAGTGACAAGGTTTCACGTGGAAAACTCAAGTTTCCACGTGAAATAACCCAGGATTCACGTGGAAAGCTTGGAAAACTAAACATTCCACGTGAAATTGGCCAAGTTTCACGTGGAAAGCTTGGAAATATCAGGATTCCACGTCAAAGCCAAGGTTTCACGTGTGAAGCTAGGAAATCTCAACATTCCACGTGAAATTGCAAAGGTTTCACGTGAAAATCTTGGAAATCTCAGGATTCCACGTGGAAAGCTCAGAAATCTCAACTTTCCACGTGAAAGTGACAAGGTTTCACGTGGAAAACTCAAGTTTCCACGTGAAATAGCCCAGGTTTCACGTGGAAAACTTGGAAAACTAAACATTCCACGTGAAATTGCCCAGGTTTCACGTGGAAATCTTGGAAAATTCAACATTCCAAGTGAAATTGGCCAAGTTTCACGTGGAAAGCTTGGAAATCTCAGGATTCCACGTGAATAGCCAAGGTTTCACGTGGAAAGCTCGGAAATCTCAACCTTCCACGTGAAATTGCCAAGGTCTCACGTGGAAAACTCACGTTTCCACGTGAAATAGCCCAGGTTTCACGTGGAAAGCTTGGAAAACTCAACATTCCACGTGAAATTGGCCAAGTTTCACGTGGAAAGCTTGTCAAACTCAAGTTTCCACGTCAAATAGCCCAGGTTACACGTGGAAAGCTCGGAAATCTCAACATTCCACGTGAAAGTGACAAGGTTTCACGTGGAAAACTCAAGTTTCCACGTGAAATAACCCAGGATTCACGTGGAAAGCTTGGAAAACTAAACATTCCACGTGAAATTAGCCAAGTTTCACGTGGAAAGCTTGGAAATATCAGGATTCCACGTAAAAGCCAAGGTTTCACGTGTGAAGCTAGGAAATCTCAACATTCCACGTGAAATTGCAAAGGTTTCACGTGAAAATCTTGGAAATCTCAGGATTCCACGTGAAAAGCCAAGGTTTCACGTGGAAAGCTCGGAAATCTCAATATTCCACGTGAAAGTGACAAGGTTTCACGTGGAAAACTCAAGTTTCCACGTGAAATAGCCCAGGTTTCACGTGGAAAACTTGGAAAACTAAACATTCCACGTGAAATTGGCCAAGTTTCACGTGGAAAGCTTGGAAATATCAGGATTCCACGTGAAAAGCCAAGGTTTCACGTGGAAAGCTAGGAAATCTCAACATTCCACGTGACATTGCCAAGGTTTCACGTGGAAAACTCACGTTTCCACGTGAAATAGCCCAGGTTTCACGTGGAAAGCTTGGAAAACTCAACATTCCACGTGAAATTGGCCAAGTTTCACGTGGAAAGCTTGTCAAACTCAAGTTTCCACGTCAAATAGCCCAGGTTACACGTGGAAAGCTCGGAAATCTCAACATTCCACGTGAAAGTGACAAGGTTTCACGTGGAAAACTCAAGTTTCCACGTGAAATAGCCTTGGTTTCACGTGGAAAGCTTGGAAAACTAAACATTCCACGTGAAATTGGCCATGTTTCACGTGGAAAGCTTGGAAATATCAGGATTCCACGTGAAAAGCCAAGGTTTCACGTGGAAAGCTAGGAAATCTCAACATTCCACGTGAAATTGCAAAGGTTTCACGTGGAAAACTCAAGTTTCCACGTGAAATAACCCAGGATTCACGTGGAAAGCTTGGAAAACTAAACATTCCACGTGAAACTGGCCAAGTTTCACGTGGAAAGCTTGGAAATATCAGGATTCCACATAAAAGTCAAGGTTTCACGTGGAAAGCTAGGAAATCTCAACATTCCACGTGAAATTGCAAAGGTTTCACGTGAAAATCTTGGAAATCTCAGGATTCCCCGTGAAAAGCCAAGGTTTCACGTGGAAAGCTCGGAAATCTCAACATTCCATGTGAAAGTGACAAGGTTTCACGTGGAAAACTCAAGTTTCCACGTGAAATAGCCCAGGTTTCACGTGGAAAGCTTGGAAAACTAAACATTCCATGTGAAATTGGCCAAGTTTCACGTGGAAAGCTTGGAAATATCAGGATTCCACGTGAAAAGCCAAGGTTTCACGTGGAAAGCTAGGAAATCTCAACATTCCACGTGAAATTGCAAAGGTTTCACGTGGAAAACTCAAGTTTCCACGTGAAATAACCCAGGATTCATGTGGAAAGCTTGGAAAACTAAACATTCCACGTGAAATTGGCCAAGTTTCACGTGGAAAGCTTGGAAATATCAGGATTCCACGTCAAAGCCAAGGTTTCACGTGGAAAGCTAGGAAATCTCAACATTTCACGTGAAATTGCAAAGGTTTCACGTGAAAATATTGGAAATCTCAGGATTCCACGTGAAAAGCCAAGGTTTCACGTGGAAAGCTCGGAAATCTCAACATTCCATGTGAAAGTGACAAGGTTTCACGTGGCAAACTCAAGTTTCCACGTGAAATAGCCCAGGTTTCACGTGGAAAACTTGGAAAACTAAACATTCCACGTGAAATTGGCCAAGTTTCACGTGGAAAGCTTGGAAATATCAGGATTCCACGTGAAAAGCCAAGGTTTCACGTGGAAAGCTAGGAAATCTCAACATTCCACGTCACATTGCCAAGGTTTCGCGTGGAAAACTCACGTTTCCACGTGAAATAGCCCAGGTTTCACGTGGAAATCTTGGAAAATTCAACATTCCAAGTGAAATTGGCCAAGTTTCACGTGGAAAGCTTGGAAATATCAGGATTCCACGTGAATAGCCAAGGTTTCACGTGGAAAGCTCGGAAATCTCAACCTTCCACGTGAAATTGCCAAGGTCTCACGTGGAAAACTCACGTTTCCACGTGAAATAGCCCAGGTTTCACGTGGAAAGCTTGGAAAACTCAACATTCCACGTGAAATTGGCCAAGTTTCACGTGGAAAGCTTGTCAAACTCAAGTTTCCACGTCAAATAGCCCAGGTTACACGTGGAAAGCTCAGAAATCTCAACATTCCACGTGAAAGTGACAAGGTTTCACGTGGAAAACTCAAGTTTCCACGTGAAATAGCCTTGGTTTCACGTGGAAAGCTTGGAAAACTAAACATTCCACGTGAAATTGGCCATGTTTCACGTGGAAAGCTTGGAAATATCAGGATTCCACGTGAAAAGCCAAGGTTTCACGTGGAAAGCTAGGAAATCTCAACATTCCACGTGAAATTGCAAAGGTTTCACGTGGAAAACTCAAGTTTCCACGTGAAATAACCCAGGATTCACGTGGAAAGCTTGGAAAACTAAACATTCCACGTGAAACTGGCCAAGTTTCACGTGGAAAGCTTGGAAATATCAGGATTCCACATAAAAGTCAAGGTTTCACGTGGAAAGCTAGGAAATCTCAACATTCCACGTGAAATTGCAAAGGTTTCACGTGAAAATCTTGGAAATCTCAGGATTCCCCGTGAAAAGCCAAGGTTTCACGTGGAAAGCTCGGAAATCTCAACATTCCATGTGAAAGTGACAAGGTTTCACGTGGAAAACTCAAGTTTCCACGTGAAATAGCCCAGGTTTCACGTGGAAAGCTTGGAAAACTAAACATTCCATGTGAAATTGGCCAAGTTTCACGTGGAAAGCTTGGAAATATCAGGATTCCACGTGAAAAGCCAAGGTTTCACGTGGAAAGCTAGGAAATCTCAACATTCCACGTGAAATTGCAAAGGTTTCACGTGGAAAACTCAAGTTTCCACGTGAAATAACCCAGGATTCATGTGGAAAGCTTGGAAAACTAAACATTCCACGTGAAATTGGCCAAGTTTCACGTGGAAAGCTTGGAAATATCAGGATTCCACGTCAAAGCCAAGGTTTCACGTGGAAAGCTAGGAAATCTCAACATTTCACGTGAAATTGCAAAGGTTTCACGTGAAAATATTGGAAATCTCAGGATTCCACGTGAAAAGCCAAGGTTTCACGTGGAAAGCTCGGAAATCTCAACATTCCATGTGAAAGTGACAAGGTTTCACGTGGCAAACTCAAGTTTCCACGTGAAATAGCCCAGGTTTCACGTGGAAAACTTGGAAAACTAAACATTCCACGTGAAATTGGCCAAGTTTCACGTGGAAAGCTTGGAAATATCAGGATTCCACGTGAAAAGCCAAGGTTTCACGTGGAAAGCTAGGAAATCTCAACATTCCACGTCACATTGCCAAGGTTTCGCGTGGAAAACTCACGTTTCCACGTGAAATAGCCCAGGTTTCACGTGGAAATCTTGGAAAATTCAACATTCCAAGTGAAATTGGCCAAGTTTCACGTGGAAAGCTTGGAAATATCAGGATTCCACGTGAATAGCCAAGGTTTCACGTGGAAAGCTCGGAAATCTCAACCTTCCACGTGAAATTGCCAAGGTCTCACGTGGAAAACTCACGTTTCCACGTGAAATAGCCCAGGTTTCACGTGGAAAGCTTGGAAAACTCAACATTCCACGTGAAATTGGCCAAGTTTCACGTGGAAAGCTTGTCAAACTCAAGTTTCCACGTAAAATAGCCCAGGTTACACGTGGAAAGCTCGGAAATCTCAACATTCCACGTGAAAGTGACAAGGTTTCACGTGGAATACTCAAGTTTCCACGTGAAATAGCCTAGGTTTCACGTGGAAAGCTTGGAAATCTCAGGATTCCACGTGAAAAGCCAAGCTTTCACGTGGAAATCTTGGAAATCTCAACATTCCACGTGAAATTGCAAAGGTTTTACGTGGAAAACTCACGTTTCCACGTGAAATAGCCCAGGTTTCACGTGGAAAGCTTGGAAAACTCAACATTCCACTTGAAATTGGCCAAGTTTCACGTGAAAGCTTGGCAAACTCAAGTTTCCACGTGAAATAGCCCAGGTTACACGTGGCAAGCTCGGAAATCTCAACATTCCACATGAAATTGGCCAAATTTCACGTGAAAAGCTTGGAAATCTCAGGATTCCACGTGAAAAGCCAAGGTTTCACGTGGAAAGCTCGGAAATCTCAACATTCCACTTGAAAGTGACAAGGTTTCACGTGGAAAACTCAAGTTTCCACGTGACATAGCCCAGGTTTCACGTGGAAAGCTTGGAAAACTAAACATTCCACGTGAAATTGGCCAAGTTTCACGTGGAAAGCTTGGAAATATCAGGATTCCACGTGAAAAGCCAAGGTTTCACGTGGAAAGCTAGGAAATCTCAACATTCCACGTGAAAGTGCAAAGGTTTCACGTGGAAAACTGAAGTTTCCACGTGAAATAACCCAGGATTCACGTGGAAAGCTTGAAAAACTAAACATTCCACGTGAAATTGGCCAAGTTTCACGTGGAAAGCTTGGAAATATCAGGATTCCACGTAAAAGCCAAGGTTTCACGTGGAAAGCTAGGAAATCTCAACATTCCACGTGAAATTGCAAAGGTTTCACGTGAAAATCTTGGAAATCTCAGGATTCCACGTGAAAAGCCAAGGTTTCACGTGGAAAGCTCGGAAATCTCAACATTCCACGTGAAAGTGACAAGGTTTCACGTGGAAAACTCAAGTTTCCACGTGAAATAGCCCAGGTTTCACGTGGAAAGCTTGGAAAACTAAACATTCCACGTGAAATTGGCCAAGTTTCACGTGGAAAGCTTGGAAATATCAGGATTCCACGTGAAAAGCCAAGGTTTCACGTGGAAAGCTAGGAAATCTCAACATTCCACGTGAAATTGCAAAGGTTCCACGTGGA
Organism: Lotus japonicus; assembly: GCF_012489685.1. Classification (NCBI taxonomy): domain Eukaryota; kingdom Viridiplantae; phylum Streptophyta; class Magnoliopsida; order Fabales; family Fabaceae; genus Lotus; species Lotus japonicus. The sequence goes on along the minus strand of NC_080046.1, from coordinate 30,665,517 downwards.
AAACTCAAGTTTCCACGTGAAATAACCCAGGATTCACGTGGAAAGCTTGGAAAACTAAACATTCCACGTGAAATTGGCCAAGTTTCACGTGGAAAGCTTGGAAATATCAGGATTCCACGTCAAAGCCAAGGTTTCACGTGGAAAGCTAGGAAATCTCAACATTCCACGTGAAATTGCAAAGGTTTCACGTGAAAATCTTGGAAATCTCAGGATTCCACGTGAAAAGCCAAGGTTTCACGTGGAAAGCTCGGAAATCTCAACATTCCACGTGAAAGTGACAAGGTTTCACGTGGAAAACTCAAGTTTCCACGTGAAATAGCCCAGGTTTCACGTGGAAATCTTGGAAAATTCAACATTCCAAGTGAAATTGGCCAAGTTTCACTTGAAAAGCTTGGAAATCTCAGGATTCCACGTGAATAGCCAAGGTTTCACGTGGAAAGCTCGGAAATCTCAACCTTCCACGTGAAATTGCCAAGGTCTCACGTGGAAAACTCACGTTTCCACGTAATATAGCCCAGGTTTCACGTGGAAAGCTTGAAAAACTCAACATTCCACTTGAAATTGGCCAAGGTTTCACGTGGAAAACTTGGCAAACTCAACATTCCACGTGAAATTGCCAAGGTTTCACGTGGAAAACTCTAGTTTCCACGTGAAATAGCCCAGGTTTCACGTTGAAAGATTGGAAAACTCAACATTTCAAGTGAAATTGGCCAAGTTTCACGTGAAAAGCTCGGAAATCTCAGGATTCCACGTGAAAAGCCAAGGTTTCACGTGGAAAGCTAGGAAATCTCAACATTCTACGTGAAATTCACAAGGTTTCACGTGGAAAGCTTGGAAATCTCAGGATTCCATGTGAAAAGCAGCCAAGCTTTCACGTGGAAAACTCAAGTTTCCACGTGAAATAGCCCAGGTTACACGTGGAAGGCTTGGAAAACTCAACATTCCAAGTGAAATTGGCCAAGTTTCACGAGAAAAGCTTGGAAATCTCAGGATTCCACGTCAAAAGCCAAGGTTCACGTGGAAAGCTTGGAAATCTCAACATTCCACGTGAAATTGCCAAGGTTTCACGTGGAAAACTCACGTTTCCACGTGAAATAGCCCAGGTTTCTCGTGGAAAGCTTGGAAAACTCAACATTCCACGTGAAATTGGCCAAGTTTCACGTGGAAAGCTTGGAAATCTCAGGATTCCACGTGAAAAGCCAAGGTTTCACGTGGAAAACTCACGTTTCCACGTGAAATAGCCAAGGTTTCACGTGGAAAGCTTGGAAAACTCAACATTCCACGTGAAATTGGCCAAGTTTCACGTGGAAAGCTTGTCAAACTCAAGTTTCCACGTCAAATAGCCCAGGTTACTCGTGGAAAGCTCGGAAATCTCAACATTCCACGTGAAAGTGACAAGGTTTCACGTGGAAAACTCAAGTTTCCACGTGAAATAGCCTAGGTTTCACGTGGAAAGCTTGGAAATCTCAGGTTTCCACGTGAAAAGCCAAGCTTTCACGTAGAAAACTTAAGTTTCCACGTGAAATAGCCCAGGTTACACGTGGAAGGCTTGGAAAACTCAACATTCCAAGTGAAATTGGTCAAGTTTCACGTGAAAAGCAGGATTCCACGTGAAAAGCCAAGGTTTCACGTGGAAAGCTAGGAAATCTCAACATTCCACGTGACATTGCCAAGGTTTCACGTGGAAAACTCACGTTTCCACGTGATATAGCCCAGGTTTCACGTGGAAATATTGGAAAACTCAACATTCCAAGTGAAATTGGCCAAGTTTCACGTGGAAAGCTTGGCAAACTCAAGTTTCCACGTGAAATAGCCCAGGTTACACGTGGAAATCTTGGAAAATTCAACATTCAAAGTGAAATTGGCCAAGTTTCACTTGAAAAGCTTGGAAATCTCAGGATTCCACGTGAATAGCCAAGGTTTTACGTGGAAAGCTCGGAAATCTCAACCTTCCACGTGAAATTGCCAAGGTCTCACGTGGAAAACTCACGTTTCCACGTGAGATAGCCCAGGTGTCACGTGGAAAGCTTGGAAAACTCAACATTCCACGTGAAATTGGCCAAGTTTCACGTGGAAAGCTTGTCAAACTCAAGTTTCCACGTCAAATAGCCCAGGTTACACGTGGAAAGCTCGGAAATCTCAACATTCCACAAGAAAGTGACAAGGTTTCACGTGAAATAGCCTAGGTTTCACGTGGAAAGCTTGGAAATCTCAGGATTCCACGTGAAAAGCCAAGCTTTCACGTGGAAAACTCAAGTTTCCACGTGAAATAGCCCAGGTTACACGTGGAAGGCTTGGAAAACTCAACATTCCAAGTGAAATTGGCCAAGTTTCACGAGAAAAGCTTGGAAATCTCAGGATTCCACGTGAAAAGCCATGGTTCACGTGGAAAGCTTGGAAAACTCAACATTCCACGTGAAATTGCCAAGGTTTCACGTGGAAAGCTCACGTTTCCACGTGAAATAGCCCAGGTTTCTCGTGGAAAGCTTGGAAAACTCAACATTCCACGTGAAAAGCTTGGCAAACTCAAGTTTCCACGTGAAATAGCCCAGGTAACACGTGGAAAGCTCGGAAATCTCAACATTCCACATGAAATTGGCCAAATTTCACGTGAAAAGCTTGGAAATCTCAGGATTCCACGTGAAAAGCCAAGGTTTCACGTGGAAAGCTAGGAAATCTCAACATTCCACGTGAAATTGCAAAGGTTTCACGTGAAAATCTTGGAAATCTCAGGATTCCACGTGAAAAGCCAAGGTTTCACATGGAAAGCTCGGAAATCTCAACATTCCACGTGAAAGTGCAAGGTTTCACGTGGAAAACTCAAGTTTCCACGTGAAATAGCCCAGGTTTCACGTGGAAAACTTGGAAAACTAAACATTCCACGTGAAATTGGCCAAGTTTCACGTGGAAAGCTTGGAAATATCAGGATTCCACGTGAAAAGCCAAGGTTTCACGTGAAAAGCTAGGAAATCTCAACATTCCACGTGACATTGCCAAGGTTTCACGTGGAAAACTCACGTTTCCACGTGAAATAGCCCAGGTTTCACGTGGAAATCTTGGAAAATTCAACATTCCAAGTGAAATTGGCCAAGTTTCACTTGAAAAGCTTGGAAATCTCAGGATTCCACGTGAATAGCCAAGGTTTCACGTGGAAAGCTCGGAAATCTCAACCTTCCACGTGAAATTGCCAAGGTTTCACGTGGAAAACTCACGTTTCCACGTGAAATAGCCCAGGTTTCTCGTGGAAAGCTTGGAAAACTCAACATTCCACGTGAAATTGGCCAAGTTTCACGTGGAAAGCTTCGAAATCTCAGGATTCCACGTGAAAAGCCAAGGTTTCACGTGGAAAGCTCGGAAATCTCAACCTTCCACGTTAAATTGCCAAGGTTTCACGTGGAAAACTCACGTTTCCACGTGAAATAGCCCAGGTTTCACGTGGAAAGCTTGGAAAACTCAACATTCCACGTGAAATTGGCCAAGTTTCACGTGGAAAGCTTGTCAAACTCAAGTTTCCACGTCAAATAGCCCAGGTTACACGTGGAAAGCTCGGAAATCTCAACATTCAACGTGAAAGTGACAAGGTTTCACGTGGAAAACTAAGGTTTCCACGTGAAATAGCCTAGGGTTCACGTGGAAAGCTTGGAAATCTCAGGATTCCACGTGAAAAGCCAAGCTTTCACGTGGAAAACTCAAGTTTCCACGTGAAATAGCCTAGGTTACACGTGGAAGGCTTGGAAAACTCAACATTCCAAGTGAAATTGGCCAAGTTTCACGAGAAAAGCTTGGAAATCTCAGGATTCCACGTGAAAAGCCAAGGTTCACGTGGAAAGCTTGGAAATCTCAACATTCCACGTGCAATTGCCAAGGTTTCACGTGGAAAACTCACGTTTCCACGTGAAATAGCCCAGTTTTCTCGTGGAAAGCCTGGAAAACTCAACATTCCAAGTGAAATTGGCCAAGTTTCACGAGAAAAGCTTGGAAATCTCAGGATTCCACGTGAAAAGCCAAGGTTCACGTGGAAAGCTTGGAAAACTCAACATTCCACGTGAAATTGCCAAGGTTTCACGTGGAAAGCTCACGTTTCCACGTGAAATAGCCCAGGTTTCTCGTGGAAAGCTTGGAAAACTCAACATTCCACGTGAAAAGCTTGGCAAACTCAAGTTTCCACGTGAAATAGCCCAGGTAACACGTGGAAAGCTCGGAAATCTCAACATTCCACATGAAATTGGCCAAATTTCACGTGAAAAGCTTGGAAATCTCAGGATTCCACGTGAAAAGCCAAGGTTTCACGTGGAAAGCTAGGAAATCTCAACATTCCACGTGAAATTGCAAAGGTTTCACGTGAAAATCTTGGAAATCTCAGGATTCCACGTGAAAAGCCAAGGTTTCACGTGGAAAGCTCGGAAATCTCAACATTCCACGTGAAAGTGCAAGGTTTCACGTGGAAAACTCAAGTTTCCACGTGAAATAGCCCAGGTTTCACGTGGAAAACTTGGAAAACTAAACATTCCACGTGAAATTGGCCAAGTTTCACGTGGAAAGCTTGGAAATATCAAGATTCCACGTGAAAAGCCAAGGTTTCACGTGAAAAGCTAGGAAATCTCAACATTCCACGTGACATTGCCAAGGTTTCACGTGGAAAACTCACGTTTCCACGTGAAATAGCCCAGGTTTCACGTGGAAATCTTGGAAAATTCAACATTCCAAGTGAAATTGGCCAAGTTTCACTTGAAAAGCTTGGAAATCTCAGGATTCCACGTGAATAGCCAAGGTTTCACGTGGAAAGCTCGGAAATCTCAACCTTCCACGTGAAATTGCCAAGGTTTCACGTGGAAAACTCACGTTTCCACGTGAAATAGCCCAGGTTTCTCGTGGAAAGCTTGGAAAACTCAACATTCCACGTGAAATTGGCCAAGTTTCACGTGGAAAGCTTCGAAATCTCAGGATTCCACGTGAAAAGCCAAGGTTTCACGTGGAAAGCTCGGAAATCTCAACCTTCCACGTTAAATTGCCAAGGTTTCACGTGGAAAACTCACGTTTCCACGTGAAATAGCCCAGGTTTCACGTGGAAAGCTTGGAAAACTCAACATTCCACGTGAAATTGGCCAAGTTTCACGTGGAAAGCTTGTCAAACTCAAGTTTCCACGTCAAATAGCCCAGGTTACACGTGGAAAGCTCGGAAATCTCAACATTCAACGTGAAAGTGACAAGGTTTCACGTGGAAAACTAAGGTTTCCACGTGAAATAGCCTAGGTTTCACGTGGAAAGCTTGGAAATCTCAGGATTCCACGTGAAAAGCCAAGCTTTCACGTGGAAAACTCAAGTTTCCACGTGAAATAGCCTAGGTTACACGTGGAATGTAACACCCCGATTTCCAGGTGTCACTTTAGTAACCAAAAATAGACTTTACGCTGAAAACAGGTAATTTTTTTCGTTTGATACCTTTTAAATCAAGCAATAGAAAATAAAGACAAAACCCAACCAACACACAAATATTTACACATGTACAGCCTCAGCTGCACTCCCATGTCACGCGCACTCGCAGTGACTCCAAAGTAGTGTGCCCGTAGGCAAATAGTTACAGATCCAGAAGTGTGAGTGAAAAGGTTATAATTACAATCCACTGGGAGAAAGTCGGCCTCAAAATGGCCTAAGCAAAGACTCCTATAGTCCGACTGACTCACTGTGATCCCTCAATAAGAGAACCACACAAAAGCCATGCGTCGGGAACCTACCCCGTCCCAAAAGCAAAACGAATCAGAGCTCTACACAAATATGACGCCTGCCTAACTCTACCAACCCATAACTGCTCACACATCCGAGTCCTCGGCGAACTGAAGACGGCAAGTTGAAGCTCAGCTCCATGCGTCGTAGAACTTCTTTCGTCAGATGTTCACACTCGTCAGTCCGGTCCTCCATGACCCTTCCCCGGTACGTCGCTCGATGACCCACAACATCGATCACCCAAGCGGTGGGGGCATCCCGATCCACAAGCTCATATCTGATCCCCCCCGAGGGAGAGACCATCGAACACCAGTCGGCCATCGACATCTGGCAGCAGGCCGACCGCCCAAACACAAACATACAAACAAAGCCAAGGCGCTAGGGTCAACTCACAGCAATAAGTAGATATACACTCAACATGTGATATGGGGTATAGATATATGTTGATATATATACATATAAACAATCCTAGCATGTTATGGCTCTAACATTGCTTCAATAAACAAACAGCACACAATCTCAGTCAGCATGAATGTATGCGTGAAATGCACAATATGTATCCGGATTTGTGACGCGTTCCCGTTCGCCACAAGTGAAGCATTTTCACTATGGATGGACCATTCCCGTTATCCATCCTGGATGAAATCCATCCTGGATGAACCATTCCCGTTATTCATCCTTGGTGAACCATTCCCGTTATTCACCGAATGATGAACCATTCCCGTTATTCATCATTAATGCAAGGTGAACCATTCCCGTTATTCACCATGATATGCACAGGTGAACCATTCCCGTTATTCACCCGATTGAATGCAACGTGGTTAGCCAAACAACGAATCGTCCTTACCACGAAAGTGTTTAGCTCACAACCCAATCTCAACAAACCCATGAGTTAGTGTCGGTCAATACAACACAACTCGGAGTAAGTGTCGGTCAATACAACACAACTCCACCCACAGAATACACAAGGGTCTAGTGTCGGTCAATACAACACAGCCCAAACAACAAGAGCACTAGGTGTCGGTCAATACAACACGGCTCCACAACACTCCCCAAGAGTACTAGAGTACTCGGTGACTTTCAATCATCACCATAGCTCACCTTAGTGGCTTCCCCCAATTCCGATAACTCTCCAAACCCACAACAAAGTCGACTTTTCCCCGTCTTTCGTAAATATTTTCCCCTTCAGTTCTCCTATGCTTAAACGTTAATAAAAATTGTTTCAATTCGAATTAGTCAAGTTATGAGTTTATTTCTCAAAGTCTAAGTTTCCCAAGTCTTTAGATTTTCAAAGCTCTATCATTCTAAGTTTTCAAAGATCAACCACCCAAAATACATTTCCCGGGGAAAGTCTAAGAATTCCAACATATGGCTAAGTCTCAAACCCCACATTTGGACTTGCCTAGGGTTGTTCATCCAACCCGAAATATCAAAGATCACCAGATCAATGAATCTCCACTCCGAAATTGCGTCAAAACGCTCAATCCAACAAAAGCACAACATCACAAGTATGGAAAAGCATCATAACATCAACTCATCATCAAAAACAACATCAGATAAAACATAAGTCGAATTTATCGACGCCTATCATGCAGTCATAGCTAATATATAGTAAGTTGCCCTAACCTCGAGCTGATCCAGCTTCGCAAATCAAATCTCCTTCACAGGAATGCCTTGAAACTTCCAAAGTTCCTTCAACTGAACCTCGGAGGAAAAACAAAGCAGAATCCACACAAAATCGATTAGTTCGATCGCAATACAATACATAAACGATAGACAAAGCATCAAAGCTTCAGAATACGACAAACAGGTACGAAAGGACAAGTTTTCGAAAACGAAAAACTCCCCTCCCCTTAGGAAAAACCCACGGCCAAAAGGAGAAAAGGGCTTCGGCTCTTTTTCTTCGATCAAATCAGTTTACAAGGTAGTTTTAGGGTAAAACTAAGGCAAAGAAACTGTCAGAACAATTTTCGGACAATCGGGCCGAAATACGACTACGCAGGGGCATTTTGGTCCAAAATAAAGGCTCAAAACTTCAAAGTTATCAGTTCTGAAAACAAATTTGACAGCAACGATCCTCATGATATCCGTGACAACAAATCCTAAAGGCACGAAGTCATATTAAGTCTTTTCGACAATAAAGTTTCGAAATGTGAGACAAAAAGAGTTTTGAGTCAATTTTCAGATCCTGGACAACTGAATCGCAATCAGAGTTTACTGACAGAGGTTTTAGACTCAGGGGAACATAAGGAACATAACCCAAGCGAGAAATCAGAGAAATCGGACAATTTTAGAAAAAGCTCAAAACTTAGAGCACAGAAACGACTTCAGAAACTCAGCAGAAACAGAAATCAGAGGCAGGATTCATGATAGTTACCTCGATACCTAGAAGTAGGGACGAACTGCACGAAGATTGGTCAAGTTTTCGCGGAAATCCCCTCCCCCCTTGCTCCCCACGAAATCAGCCACAAATGGAAAGAAAATGAGAGGATTTTGCTTTTTCGCGCTATTTATAGGCGGGTGAAATCGCGGGAAAATGAAAATTTCGCGATTCCGATTTTTGCAGCACGATCACCGAGAAATTCTAAGAGAGATTCTGGCGTCGGAATTCCAGAACTCAAAACAAATATCTAGGATTTGGGAAAAACGATATCGAAAAACTCAAAAGCGGTGTCGGTTAATCTGCCCCGAAAAACTACTTTTTGCTGTGATGCTCAAACGACAAAACTTCCAACTGAAGAAAGATTGGAAACGTCGAAACAAGTCTGGCAACGCGGACGGAATCTTCGTTAGAAGTCCCCGAATAGAAAAAGTATTCATCCA